>NC_079191.1:386049136-386311636 GCF_029499605.1 Hyla sarda | reverse complement strand
ATCTGTCTGTCTGTCCCTCAATCTAATTGTCCATCCATCTAACATATAATTATATTTTTAACAATATAAGATTTATTTGTATCCTATCTATCTATCTATCTATCTATCTATCTATCTATCTATCTATCTATCTATCTATCTATCTATCTATCACTGTCATAGCTATCTACTTATCTTTATCAATCTCTTTATCTATCTATCTATCTATCTATCATCTGTCTGTCTGTCTATCTATCTATCTATCTATCTATCTATCTGTCTGTCTATCCCTCAATCTAATTGTCCATCCATCTAACATAATTATAGTTTTAACAATATAAGACTTATTTGTAACATATCTATCTTATATCTGTCTATCTATCTATCTATCTATCTATCTATCTCATATCTGTCTATCTATCTATCTATCTATCTATCTATCTATCTATCACAGTCATAGCTATCTACTTATCTTTATCAATCTCTTTATCTATCTATCTATCTATCTACCTACCTACCTATCTCATCTCTATCTATCTATCTAGCTATCTCATATCTATCTATCTATCTATCTATCTATCTCATATCTATCTATCTATCTATCTATCTATCTATCTATCTATCTATCTATCTATCTATCTATCTATCTATCTCTCATACACCCCACTGTGGTTATAGGACTCTCTGCACTGTGGACCTGGCTGACCTGTCATTGACTATGAGGAGGTTGGTTCATATAGAAATAATTTGGGTGTCTCACCAGGACTATGGGAGTCCACTTCTGATGGGCTGACAGTGGGACATGAATAAGTTAGGAAATGAGAGGAAAATGGGAATGTCTAGACAGGAAAACTTATTGTGTTCCCTGGATAAGAACAAAAAAAAAAAAAAAAGATTTAAAAATGAAATAAAGAGATTTCTTTGGGGCCCTACAGGAGAGTCTGTATATCACTGTCTATGAGCGAGCTGTAAAATAAACGAATGCTTATAATCAGAATCGTGCGGCTAACATATCAATAATGTCATGTCTCCAATATGTCCGATAGGTTGAATACTTTCCCCCTTTTTCTGGGCTGTATTTTTTATTTTTTTTTAAATGACGCAATACATTGATACATTTGGGGCCCTGTTTTACCATCATAAATACTTTCTGACATATTTGCGCCATTTTATTGTCATACCTGATGCATTCATTTTTAATACACAGCTACAAGGCAGAAATCTTCTGTGTAAGCAAATAAATATCTCAGTTTACCCAAAGCCATAAATAGTGTGTGCAAATAAATGGCTTGTTTCTAGGCGGCATATGTAAGTTTATAAGATCTATTTTGGGTTAGTAAATAAAGCTGCCGGTATAGTAAACAGCCAGCAGCTGTGAGAACTCTTCTTTCCCAACTCTTTCTTCATTAGGTCTGGAAAATCATTAAGCCATCATATGCCTGCAGCTCCCATTTGTTTATATGATGTACTGATAGTCAGACACCCAGCATCTGCGTGGGACTGGTTGGGCAATGACTTTATAGTGCTGAAGGTGACGATAAATAAGGCTCCTTGCAGCTGGGATGATGACTTCAGGATTTGTCACCGTCTACAGCAGTGTTTCCCAACCAAGGTGCCTCCAGCTGTTGAAAACTACAACTCCTAGCATGCCCGGACAGCCTTCGGCTGTCCGGGCATGCTAGGAGTTGTAGTTTTGCAACAGCTGGAGGCACCCTGGTTAGGAAACACTGGTCTAAGGGGCAATTGCAAATGAAAAAAGTCATGTCTACGGTATCACGGCAATGGGACGCAATCGAGTGAAGTCCTTCGAACTGCACAAAATGACATCAGATTTCCAAGAAATTTTGGATTCTATACCACTGACTTTAGGCAGGAGTACTTAGGCGTAAGATCACAATCAGAATGTAAAAATCATAAAATAAAAAAATAACATTCCAAAATTGCGACCGTATGCGGCTGTGACTGTAACGTCGCGTTCACACTGTGCGTTGGTGTCGCATTTTTCAAATGCTTTTTCACTTTTGATTGGTGAACTCCCACGTCTCTTGATGCGCTGACCGATCAAAGAAAAAAAACGAAAGAAAAATCCACACTAGGAACACAGCCCCAACCCTTTAGGGTGAGTTCACATTGAGCAAATCAAGAGGAATTCACGCTGAAAAATTTACGTGCCGAAAAAAAGAATTTTCTTTTCGAGTGAAATTCACGTGGAATTTGCACAAAATCTGCCTGGAATTCACGAGGAATTGCCCACGGAATTGCATGTGGAAATGGGGGAGAAAGAAGTGAAGGGTTTTTCAGCCATTTCCACGTGAATTCCGCACAAATTCCACGTGAAAACGATGTCGGGCGGAATTTTTCTTTTTTTACCATTGACTTCTATTGATTTCTGCTAGCGGATTCCGCTTGAAGAATGAACCTGCTCTTTCTTCAAGCGGAACGGAATTCAGCGTCGGAATTTCGCAGTGTGAACAGGACCGTGGAAAAAACATTAAAGTCAATGGGCAGAGGAGATGTGTATTAATTTGGAGCGGAGAATTCAAGAGGAATTACTCGAGTAAATTCCTCTTGAATTACTCCGTGTGAACGCACCCATAGGTGGAAAAATCACATTTAAACTCTTGGCAGTAAAAAAAAATTAATTAAATGAAAATAAAATAAATGAATAAATAAATAGCCCACATACAATTTGATAATATTTCATTGGGATATATACGTTATACTGGTCACTGTAGAATGTGACATAGAAGACTAATGTTGGGTACATTATTTACCATTATTTCCGTTATTTGTAGCAAGATAGACTTAAAGGGGTACTCCACTGGAAAAATTTTCTTTTAAATCAACTGGTGCCAGAAAGTTAAACAGATTTGTAAATGACTTCTATAAAAAAAAATGTAATCCTTCCAGTACTTATCAGGTTCTAAATGCTCCACAGGAAGTTCTTTTCTTTTTGAATTTCCTTTCTGTCTGACCACAGTGCTCTCTGCTGACACCTCTGTCCATGTTAGGAACTGTCCAGAGCAGTATAGGTTTGCTATGGGGATTTGCTCCTGCTCTGGACAGTTCCTGACCTGGACAGAGGTGTCAGCAGAGAGCACTGTGGTCAGACAAAAAGGAAACTCAAAAATGAAAGAACTTCCTCTGTAGTATACAGCAACTAAGTACTGGAATGATTAAGATTTGATTAAGATGATTAAGTAATTTGCAAATCTGTATAACTTTTTAGCATCACTTGACTTAAAAAAAATGTTTTCCAGTAGAGTACCCCTTTAATAGATTGATAGATGGATAGATAGATAGATAGATAAACAAGGATAAGTTGGCCAACACTACTGATACCAAAACTACTGCATGGACCTGGCATAGATATGAGATAGATAGATGGATAGATAGATATAGGATAGATAGATATGAGATAGATATAGGATAGATAGATAGATAGATATGAGATAGATAGATAGATAGATAGATATGAGATAGATAGATAGATATGAGATAGATAGATAGATATGAGATAGATAGATATGAGATAGATATAGGATAGATAGATAGATAGATATGAGATAGATAGATAGATAGATAGATAGATATGAGATAGATAGATAGATATGAGATAGATAGATAGATATGAGATAGATAGATATGAGATAGATAGATATGAGATAGATATGAGATAGATAGATATAGGATAGATAGATATGAGATAGATAGATAGATAGATATGAGATAGATAGATATGAGATAGATAGATATAGGATAGATAGATATGAGATAGATAGATATGAGATAGATAGATATGAGATAGATATGAGATAGATAGATATAGGATAGATAGATATGAGATAGATAGATAGATAGATATGAGATAGATAGATATGAGATAGATAGATATAGGATAGATAGATATGAGATAGATAGATAGATATGAGATAGATAGATAGATATGAGATAGATAGATATAGGATAGATAGATATGAGATAGATAGATAGATATGAGATAGATAGATAGATATGAGATAGATAGATATAGGATAGATAGATATGAGATAGATAGATATAGGATAGATAGATATGAGATAGATAGATATAGGATAGATAGATATGAGATAGATAGATATAGGATAGATAGATAAAGGATAGATAGATAGATATTAGATAGATAGATATGAGATAGACAGACCTATATAGAGAGATAGGGCATTATCATTGGTTTTGCCCTGGTTTTGTAGGGTAAGTTTGTCTCAGACGCTGTTCAGAGACTTTTCATTGCGACTTTTGCTTTAGAAGACTTTTTCAAAAAGAACATACAAGTGGTAATTTCAGCCGATATCATGCAGTGGTCAGGAATTTATCATGTGCGACTTCTCAGCATGTAGCCTTGCTTGGCGCAACTGCCCTTACTGAGGCACAATTCTACACCAGACCTCAGTTGGCTTAGAAACTGACTTCATACAAAGTGGAGTACTGAAGTAAGAAATGTTATCAGCACCAGATTTATCACATGGCCTGCGACACGTAAGACATTTGGGGCAGGTACACAGCTTCCACCACCTGAATTAATGGAGTAAAAAAGACGTTCTCTCCCTCCACTTTTCATGAATACCCCCCATAGACCTGATAGACAGATAGATAGATAGATAATATGTCTGATGTGATCTATCTATCTATCAAAATACAAACAAAGAATAAGTTGGCCAGCACTATTGATTCCGAACTATTATATGGACCTGGCTTGCAGGTGCAGGCTGCTGGGCTAAATATACAGCAACAGGAGAATACAGCAGCACACTGCTAGCACAAAGATATAGATAAAACATGAGTATATAGATACAACATGAGAAGCTATTCAGCTATGGTGCAGTAATGAAATAGTGAGATACTTAGCTTGCAATTTGGCGGCCAAATAGCTTTAGCTGTATATTTAGCCCAGCAGCCTGCACCAGTAAGCCAGGTCCATATAATAGTTTGGAATCAATAGTGCTGGCCACCTTATTCTTTGTTTGTATTACACATATGGGGGAGTGGCTACCTCCATGTTGGTTCTTGCACCCCACCCACCTCTATCAGTTGTATATAAGGTGATTTGGATGTTCCAGATCCTGCAATGCCTGCTGATCTATTCACACAGAGGCATATTCATAGTGTAGATCTCACCAATGAGATCACCTTCTCGTGGTGGGACGGTTCAAGCTATTTGGCCGCCAAATTGCAAGCTAAGTATCGCACTATTTCATTACTGCACCATAGCTGAATAGCTTCTCATGTTGTATCTATATACTCAAGTTTTATCTATATCTTTGTGCTAGCAGTGTGCTGCTGTATTCTCCTGTTGCTATCTATCAAAATAGATAGGTAAATATGACAATAGATATTAGATTGATAGAAAGATATATACTGTAGATAGATAGATACAAGGAGAAAATGGAGGTGGGACAGCACTTCACAGGTCAGGTGAGCAGGTGCAAGCAGACATGGCCCTGGTCAAAAGCCTCTTGATACATCCAAAGTGGAGTTGCTGCAGCGCATCTCTGCTGAAAAAATAGTAGATTTTATTCCAAACCAAACATGTGTAAAAAAAATGCAACGTGGCACTCAGACCAGGCCACACCTTTCATGTACAAGACCTGTTTAGCTTTTCGGAAATTTTCCCCTTCTGGATGGGTAGGCATGACACCACTACAACCAAATGTCATGTATATTTGTATACTCATAATGAACAATGTCTTATTCTTGTAAAAAAGTAAAAGAGTAAATCCTGTCCAGATCAGCATATGTTTGCTATGGGGATTTTCTCCTACTCTGGACAGTTCTTAAAATGGACAGATATGTCAGCAGAGAGCACTGTGGTCATGATGTCAGCAGAGAGCTCTGTGTTCCAAAAAGAAAACCATTTCCTCTGTAGTATTCAGCAGCTAATAAGTACTGGAAGGATAAAGATTTTTTTAATGGAAGTAATTTACAAATCTGTTTAACTTTCCGGCACCAGTTGATAAAAAAAAAAAAAAAAGTACCCCTTTAAGTATGCTGTCTTTGTATTATGTATGTACATTTTTACACTGTTATCACCTATTTTTTTTTTTTTTTATATAATTGCATTTTTAATTGTGATAAATAGTTTTTTCTTTTAGATTGCACATGTTATATACCCCTGAATGGATCACTTGTACTTATGCTTGAAAAAGGCTGCATGGGAGCTGAAATGTAAATTTTTTAGACATGTATGGTTTGGAATAAAAGCTACAATTTTTTCACCGTAAGTGTGCTACAGCAACTTCACTTTTTTTTAGATAGATAAATAGATAGATATGGGATAGATAGATAGATATGAGATAGATAGATATGAGATCGATAGATATGAGATAGATAGATATGAGATAGATAGATAGATATGAGATAGATAGATATGAGATAGATATGAGATAGATAGATATGAGATAGATAAATATGAGATAGATAGATATGAGATAGATAGATAGATATGAGATAGATAGATATGAGATAGATAGATAGATATGAGATAGATATGAGATAGATATGAGATAGATAGATATGAGATAGATAGATAGATATGAGATAGATATGAGATAGATATGAGATAGATAGATATGAGATAGATAGATATGAGATAGATAGATATGAGATAGATAGATAGATATGAGATAGATATGAGATAGATATGAGATAGATATGAGATAGATAGATATGAGATAGATAGATATGAGATAGATATGAGATAGATAGATATGAGATAGATAGATAGATATGAGATAGATAGATATGAGATAGATAGATAGATATGAGATAGATATGAGATAGATATGAGATAGATAGATATGAGATAGATAGATATGAGATAGATAGATATGAGATAGATATGAGATAGATAGATAGATATGAGATAGATAGATATGAGATAGATAGATATGAGATAGATAGATATGAGATAGATAGATATGAGATAGATAGATATGAGATAGATAGATAGATAATATATATATCAGTGGTCTTCAACCTGCGGACCTCCAGATGTTGCAAAACTACAACTCCAGCATGCCCGGACAGCCGTTGGCTGTCCGGGCATGCTGGGAGTTGTAGTTTTGCAACATCTGGAGGTCCGCAGGTTGAAGACCACTGATATATATGATAGGTGGTTTTCAATGGAGCCCAAATATTATCCATAGACTACCAGATTTCCAGTCTGTACAGATTCTTTATACTGGGATCCTTTGTATGGTGTAATTTAGAATGGTATTTGAAAATGTGGAAAGTCAGTAACAATAATTCACCATGAGAACCATGGAATATATTTATCTTGTCACTCATGGACACGTTGGTTAACTCTCGGATCTCTTTATATTCGTGTATTCTTTTCAGAAACAAAAAAACCCATAAAAAAACAAAAACATAAACAAAGCCCAGCATATGCTGGTGATCCCAGCCTTAGACATGTCTCTTTGTCTATTTTCAGACACTTCTGTCAACACCTGAGCTATGTGGAAATGTGGCTTTTTCTTGGTATACCACAGGCCCCCTCCTTAGACTACCCCCTCCCCGTCAGCAGAGATCTCCTGCAGACAGCTAAAGGAATTAGGGATGACCTTGGCAAGTGATTGCCAAGGTCAGAGCAGCCTAAGCTGCTTCAGGTGTCAACATAAGCTCGGTGCGCGGAGTTCTTCCTCACCTGATGCGATCTGATCCAATAATAGTCAGTGTGTTAGCCTTTAATGAGATGCCCCATACGAGAGTCTCTCTGTCCCCACCTGCTCTCTGCAATAATACCACCAGGCCCGTCGAATGCCAACATGCAGTCAGCATCCTCTTCCTATTTTCTTTCAGATGTTCCGAAATATTGTGTTTCAGCCTGACAGTAAGCACTTATATTCAGACTTGTCTTTGATCCGCAGAAAATCACCTGACAGTCAACTGTGACGGAATGAGACTGGAGAAGAGGTAGCGGAATATAATCACACGGCCTGGCATGGCACTCGGGGAGGATTATAAATTGAAAACCGAGGACAATTATTTCACAGTTTTCATTGTTACATAGAGTTTAAGACTATAAACCGAGTTTTTTTCCGCTGACACATGCTCCTGTCAGCTTCACTTATTAGCACAAAGCAAAGTATTATGACCATTTAATGCAATATTATAGTTGACTTTAAAAATTTTACAGGGATACTTTGACTAGAATTAAAGGTGGAAAGAAAACGAAGGAAAGATGTCTCATATATATATATAAAAAAAAAATAAAAAAATAACCTTAAAGTAATTTGGCTGAGAAAGCAAGGCTTTATCTTCTTTTGGCCTCTCTTATTTTTGTGGCAGGTAAATTGAAGCTGTGGTTTAGCTGAATGAGTCTTAAAGGGGTACTCCCGTGGAAAACTTTTTTTTTTTTTAAATCAACTGGTGCCAGAAAGTTAAACAGATTTGTAAATCACTTCTATTAAAAAAATCTTAATCCTTCTAGTACTTTTTAGGGACTGTATACTAAAGAGAAATCCAAAAAAGAAATGCATTTCCTCTGATGTCATGACCACAGTGCTCTCTGCTGACCTCTGCTGTCCATTTTAGGAACTGTCCAGAGAAGCATATGTTTGCTATGGGGATTTTCTCCTGCTCTGGACAGTTCCTAAAATGGACAGCAGAGGTCAGAAGAGAGCACTGTGGTCATGACATCAGAGGAAATGCATTTCTTTTTTTGATTTCTCTTTAGTATACAGCCCCTAAAAAGTACTGGAAGGATTAAGATTTTTTAATAGAAGTGATTGGTGCCAGAAAGATTTAACTTTCTGGCACCAATTGATTTAAAAAAATTTTTTTCCACGGGAGTACCCCTTTTAATTGCCTGGTAACCTTTACAGGTGAAGCAGTGAATTTACTATGTCCTACCCCTATTTCACATGTATCTCCTATGATAATATCGGTACATAGGTTGAAAAGAGACAACCTTTAACCCTACTGTGCTGATCCAGAAGAAGGACCCCCCCCCTTCACTATAAGGCTGATGCCAGAGGAAAAAAATCCTTCTTGACTCCAATATGGCATCAGAATAAATCCCTGAATCAAGGTTCTATTCACATAAATCTAGCATTAATTATCTATAATATTATATTTTTCAAGTTAGGTGTCCAGGTCGCTCTTGAACTTGTTCAATGAATCAACCATCAGATTATGTAGCAGAGAGTTCCATAGCCTCACTGCTCTTACAGTAAAGAATCTCTGTCTGTGATAATGGTGAAACCTTCTTTCTTCTAGTTGTAGAGGAGGCCCCGTTGCCATGGTTACTGTCCTAGGTGTAAAAAGATCAGTAGAAAGATCTCTGTGCTTTCCATTCATATATTTGTACATTAGATCGCCCCTAAGATGTCTTTTCTCTAAATTAAATAACCCCAAGCTTGATATCCCGTCTTTGTCCTGTAATCCTCCCAGACCATCAATTATCCTTTTCGCCCTCCTCCGCACCCTCTCCAGTTCAGCCATGTCCTTCTTATATACAGGGGCCCAAAATTAGACACAATACTCCACATGTGGTTTTGACTATCTCCCTGTCACAAACCTCTTTGCCTCGCCTGATACATCCCATGACTTTGTTAGCCTTTGCACCTGTTGCCTGGCACTGATCACCAAAGTTGAGCTCTTCTAGGGAAGGAAAAAAAGGTAAAATGTAGTCCCACTGACCTTTATAGCAAATATGGCCGTTGGGTGCACAGTAGTGAGTGCTGATCTCCATAATCATCGCTTGTTCAATGAGTCTTCATATGGCTCAATCAATTACATGCCAGGCCACACAATCAATTGTTGGATTGTTCATGGCTCCCTTCAACTTCATCATTGCTGCCATATACCATGGTGGGAGATTTCTCAAAACCTGCGCATAGAAAAAGTTAATCAGTTGCCCATAGTAAGCAACCAGGTTGCTTCTTTCATTTTTAAAAAGGCCTTTGAATAATATGCTGTGGGAAATCCTATGGGTAATGGAAAAAATACATTCTGCCGCAGCCCTGTGTGTGCAGTGAGGTTTGGAGGCGAGGCCACATGTCGCAGTGACATCAGCACACTGGGCCCACCTCCAAACATCACTGCACACACAGGGCGGAGGCAGGTTGGCATGCATGTCTACTCATAGGAGAATCCACAGCGTATTTTCCACTGCCTGGCAGATTTTCCGCAGCGTCAAACACTTCGGATATGCTACATGTGACCCTACCTTAAATATGAAAATAATTACTGAAGTGCTTCTATTTCATCAGTCAGATGTGATGGGCAATTGTGAATTTTCTGTAATGTGACTCTTGTGAGTGAGACTTAAAAACATTTCTTTTATGTAAATCTATATGAAACTTGACTTACATAGATAGTCCTGAAACAAGACACGTCCATCAGGTTCCACCAAGGGAAGGAAGAGTACGTTTACCTAAAGGATTGGACTTATGATGGAAATTTCAAATTGTAGCATCTTCATTTATATTTTTTGCATGTTAAATGTTACAGTTTATTTTACTGTTGACTTTAATGTTCAAGTTAAAATACATTACTATTGTGTTCCTAAATTAGCAATTTCTACACTATAAACAGTAGCAATGAATTCTCAACCAAAATCTGCATGGTTTGGTATACATTTCCAGTGTGTGTGAAAGCAACACTAAAAATTAGTTGACTGAAGTTAAAGTGGGCCTGTTGTTAACAAAAACTTTTTATATAATCTAGATAATACCATTTATGTAGATTTGTAGTATACATTGGTTAAAAAAAGTGTATATTTTTGTTCCTGTAGCCAGAGGCGTAGCTTGTAGCTTCTGGGCCACAATGCAAAATCTGCAACAGGGACCCATATGCCAATTAAAATACTAGTCTTTTATGGGGAAGATGTGTTTTCGGGCCCCCTTAGGCACCAGGCGTGGTGTGACTGCTACCTCTGCTACCTCTATATAGCTACGCCACTCCCTGTAGCTACTACCTGTGTGTCTCTGTGAGGAGTCCAAATATAGAAAGTGTGGGAGGACAAGCAGGGTTCTGTACATTGAGGACAAGCAGGGCTCTTCACAATGAGGACAAGCAGGGCTCTTTACACTGAGAACAAGCAGGACTCTGTACACTGAGGACAAGCAGGACTCCGTACACTGAGGACAAACAGGGCTCTGTTCACTGAGGACAAGCAGGACTCTGTACACTGAGGACAAGCAGGGCTCTGTACACTGAGGACAAGCAGGGCTCTGTACACTGAGGACAAGCAGGGCTCTGTACACTGAGGACAAGCAGGGCTCTGTACACTGAGGACAAGCAGGACTCTGTACACTGAGGACAAACAGGGCTCTGCACACTGAGGACAAGCAGGGCTCTCTGCAGTGAGCCTCTGTGACACCCTCCTGGCTCACACAGCAGGATGCTGTTTGAAGGATCCTGATATTTTCTATCTATCTATCTGTAGGAAAGCAGCACAATCCAAATATGCAAAAATATAAGTGGTGTACGCAGTAGCCAGACCTTGGTCAGGGGTCCATGTAGTATACAGAAAATATATAAATCTGCAGCACAATGTGATGTTTATTCCATCAAAAATAAGTGTCCGTAAGCAACGTTTCAGCCAGCTCACTTGGCCTTGAGCTTGAGAACGGCCAGGTGAGCTGGCTGAAACGTTGCTTATGGACACTTATTTTTGATGGAATAAATGTCACTTTTTTTTGGGAAAGTTGTGCTGCAGATTTATATATTTTTCTGTATCTATCTATCTATCTATCTATCTATCTATCTATCTATCTATCTATCTCATATCTATCTATCTCATATCTATCTATCTATCTATCTATCTATCTATCTATCTATCTATTATCTACCTATCTCATATCTATCTATATATCTATCTATCTCATATCTATCTATCTATCTATCTGTCTGTCTGTCTATCTCTCATATTTCTCTCTCTCTCTCATATCTATCTATCTATCTATCTATCTATCTATTTCATAGTTTCACATTTGCATCTATTACACCATAGCTGTATAGCTCTCCATGTTTTATCTGCATGTTCATGTTTCACCTATATCCTTGTGCTGGCAGTGTGCTGCTGCATTCTTCTGTTGCTGTATATCTAGCCTAGTAGCGTGCACCTGTAGGCCAGGTCCATATAATAGTTTGGTATCAACTAAAGTGCTGGCTGACTTATTCTTTGTCTGTATTGCACATACGGGGGAGTGGCTACCTCCATGTTGGCCTTACACCCCACCCACCTCTATCAGGTGTGTATATAAGGTGTCTTGGATGTTCCAGACCCTGCCATGCTTACTGAACTGTTCACACAGAGGCATATTCACAATGTAGGGTCCGTCCCAATGAGGCCACCTTAACGTGGTGGGACGGTCCAAGCTATTTGACCGCCGGCGGAGACAAATTTGCGAGCTAAGTGCCTCACTATTTCATAGTTTCACATTTGCATCTATTACACCATAGCTGTATAGCTCTCCATGTTTTAACTGCATATTCATGTTTTATCTATATCTTTGTGCTGGCAGTGTGCTGCTGCATTCTTCTGTTGCTGTATATCTAGCCTAGTAGCGTGCACCTGTAGGCCAGGTCCATATAATAGTTTGGTATCAACTAAAGTGCTGGCTGACTAATTCTTTGTCTGTATCTATCTATCTATCTAGCCATCTAAACACAAGTAGAGGAGGAGCAGCACATCAGAAGCGAGGGTCAGTGTAGGGTGCCAGCAAGGCTTTAGTCCAATAGCCTGTATATTACATCCACAACAAATGATCATCGCAGCACGTCCGTATAGGAAAGAGGTGAGGCTTTATTTTAACACCACAGTGCCGTAAGTAGCGACGTATCAACCGACTCTCAAGGTCTTTGTCAAGCTTTTGAAGGAACCTTATACTATCCCTATCTATCTATCTATCTATCCATCTAGAGTCATTGATATGAAAAAAACATGCACATATATGTCTGGTATGTGTGTATACCAGTGTTTCCCAATTAGGGTGGCTCCAGCTGTTGCAAAACTTCAACTCCCAGCATGCAGTGAGTTATAGTTTTGCAACAGCTGCAGGAACTCTGGTTGGAAAACACTGATCAAATGCTGGGCTTGGAGTTGTATGCATAAAAGCATGTTGTACCTGCTATATCATATACCCATATCTACAAGAAAATGCAGCAGCACTCCGATATAGATGAAGTGTGCTGCTGGAGTGCTGCTGCATTTTCTTGTACAGTTGGGGGCTCTAGCAGGGTCGGACCAGCCTGCACCCAGTTATACAACAAGGGAGTGCGGTTCTCCTACAAGAATCTACACCCATATCTATCTATCTAATTATCTATTTATCATCTATCCATCCCAAATCTATCTATCTAATTATCTGTTTATCATCTATATATCTCAAATCTATCTATCTATCTATCTATCTATCTATCTATCTATCTATCTATCTCTTTATCTATCTAATTATCTATTTATCATCTATCCATCCCAAATCTATCTATCTATCTATCTATCTATCTATCTATCTATCTATCTATATCTGAATAAAAACAGCACTCCCTCAAAGTAATTCAAAGGTAGGTAACAGTGCACGCAAATGTCAGATCTGGGTAAGGAGTCGATAAATGTACAAAATAATGAATATGTTCGCAGCACTCAAGTACATGAAAAACATGAAAAATGTCACATAGCAACGTTTCAACCAGCTCTCCTGGTCTTTCTCAAGCTCAGACCAATCTGACATCTAATTAACAAATCAAGTGTACAAAGCATATTTATCACACATCAATTACGTGAACAAGAGTAAATATACAATTCAGCAGCATACATGAACAGTATACTTGCAGTATAATAATCACATCATAACCATCAATCCCTCCAAAATTATATGTCACCTTTAATAAGGTCCTGATAATGACCCAGGACAAATGTGCACATGGTTAAAATAATTGGTATATAACTGGGGAGGAGTTCTTTTGATGGAGCAACACCCCTAGAGGAAGAGCAAACTAACCTGGATAACAATACATAGTTTTCTGCTATTTTTAGGGGTTCGAGAACCACATGGAGACGGATTGATTAGCTACTGCTCCCCAGTTATATACTTTTCCCATTGAGTAATCCTGTATATTCCTGTGCCATTTCCTCTTTTTCACATCCTCCAGATCACCTCTAAACTTGGTTACATAGTTACATAGTTACATAGTTAGTACGGTCGAAAAAAGACATATGTCCATCAAGTTCAACCAGGGAATTAAGGGGTAGGGGTGTGGCGCGATATTGGGGAAGGGATGAGATTTTATATTTCTTCATAAGCATTAATCTTATTTTGTTCCAGGAATGTATCTAATCCTGTTTTAAAGCTGTTAATTGTTCCTGCTGTGACCAGTTCCTGAGGTAGACCGTTCCATAAATTCACAGTCCTCACGGTAAAGAAGGCGTGTCGCCCCTTGAGACTAAACTTTTTCTTCTCCAGACGGAGGGAGTGCCCCCTCGTCCTTTGGGGGGATTTAACCTGGAACAGTTTTTCTCCATATTTTTTGTATGGGCCATTAATATACTTATATACATTTATCATATCCCCCCTTAAACGTCTCTTCTCAAGACTAAACAATTGTAACTCCTTTAATCGCTCCTCATAGCTAAGATGTTCCATGCCCCATATTAGTTTAGTCGCGCGTCTCTGCACCCTTTCCAACTCCGCAGTGTCCCTTTTATGGACAGGTGCCCAAAACTGAACAGCATATTCCAGGTAAGGCCGTACCAATGATTTATAAAGGGGGAGTATTATGTCCCTGTCCCTTGAGTCCATGCCTCTTTTGATACATGACAATATCCTGCCGGCTTTAGATGCAGCAGCCTGACATTGCATGCTATTCTGTAGTCTGTGATCTACAAGTACACCCAGATCCTTCTCTACCAGTGACTCTGACAGTTTAATCCCCCCTAAGACATACAACGCATGCAGGTTATTAGTACCCAGATGCATAACTTTACATTTATCCACATTGAACCTCATTTGCCAAGTGGATGCCCAGACACCTAGTCTATCCAAGTCATCTTGTAACTTATGCACATCCTCTATAGACTGTACCGTGCTACAAAGCTTGGTGTCATCTGCAAAGATAGAAACAGAGCTGTTAATACCATCCTCTATATCATTGATAAATAAATTAAACAACAGCGGGCCCAGTGCTGAACCTTGGGGTACACCACTAATAACCGGGGACCAATCAGAGTATGAATCATTGACCACCACTCTCTGGGTACGATCCATGAGCCAGTGTTCAATCCAGTTACAAACTGAAATTTCCAAACCCAAAGACCTTAACTTACCTGTCAGACGTCTATGAGGGACAGTATCAAACGCTTTAGCAAAATCCAGAAACACTATATCCACAGCCATTCCTCTGTCAAGGCTTCTACTCACCTCTTCATAAAAGCAAATTAGATTGGTTTGACAACTTCTATCCTTAGTAAACCCATGCTGGCTATCACTTATAATACAATTATCCCCTATGTATTCCTGTATGTAATCCCTTATAAGTCCTTCAAACAATTTACCCACAATGCACGTTAAACTTACCGGTCTATAGTTTCCTGGGGAAGACCTAGAGCCCTTTTTGAAGATTGGCACCACATTCGCCTTGCGCCAGTCCCTTGGCACAATACCAGACACCAGAGAATCTCTAAATATCATGAACAGGGGTACAGATATTACTGAACTTACCTCTCTAAGAACTCTTGGGTGTAGTCCATCCGGTCCTGGGGATTTGCTTACATTTATATCACTTAACTTACCTTGTACCATCTCTACATTAAGCCAGTTCAGTACATTACATGATGTGTTACCAGCACTGACCTGGCCAATGTCAGCTCCTTCTTCCATAGTGTATACAGAACTAAAGAACCCATTCAGTAGCTCCGCCTTCTCTTGATCGCCCGTGACAACCTCCCCATTATCATTATTAAGGGGTCCTACATGCTCTGTCCTTGGTTTTTTTGCATTTATATATCTAAAAAAATATTTAGGATTAGTTTTGCTTTCTTTGGCCACCTGTCTCTCGTTTAGAATTTTTTCTGTTTTTATTACATTTTTACAGATTTTATTAAGCTCCTTGTACTGTTTAAATGTTATAGCTGACCCATCAGATTTGTATTTTTTGAAGGCAATTTTTTTGTTGTTTATTGCTTTTTTAACATCATGTATCAGCCATGTAGGATTTAGTTTTAATCGTTTATATTTGTTCCCCTTTGGTATATATTTAGCTGTATAGGAAGTCCTTTTGTTTATTAAGAAATGTCACCAACTTGCCTTCTGGTAAATTATCCCATAAAGTAGATTCAAATTCAGATACAGTTCTCTTTACATTCACCAAATCCTGCTGTAGAAATTCCATCTGTAGCAATATGAGGTCTAATACATACTCATTAGAGATGGCCTCAAATTTACTGCGGTATTCATTATCATTCACATAAGCCTTATCCTTAGGGTGGGATCTTATTCCCCTGAGGATCCTTATAATATTCCGCCAGCATTGTTAAATGTAACTGCAAATTCATCAGTCTTTTAGTAGAAAATTCATAGTTGCTTTATATAACAATAATGGATGGTGTGTGTAGGAAGGTAGCATCATCAGAAACACTCCCAAGAATCCGGGACACAAACATCTCAATGTAAGAAAAGACATTCACAGCAGTATTACCGCTAGGTGTTATACCAGTAGCCATATTGTCCATGGTGATACACAGTAATTCAGTGCAAATGGGGTGCATACTTGTAGACCAACAATATCTGTATCTGAAAAAAAAAACGGCACTCCTTAAAAGTAATTCCAAGGTAGGTAATGGTGCACGCAGAAGTCAGACCCGGGTCAGGAGTCTAAAAATGTACAAAATAAGGAATATGTCCGCAGTACTCAAGTCCATAAAAAATGTGAAAAATTTATTCCATAAAAAAAAAAAAGTGAATGTCACATAGCAATGTTTCAACCAGCACTCCTGGTCTTTCTCAAGCTCAGAACAAATCGTGCATTTCACACATTATATAGGGACACCAATCTGATATCTAATTAACAAATCAAGTGTACAAAACATATTTATCACGCATCAATTACGTGAACAAGAGTAAATATACAATTCAGCAGCATACATGAACAGTATACCTGCAGTATAATAAATCACATCATAACCATCAATCCCTCCAAAATTATATGTCACCTTTAATAAGGTCCTGATAATGACCCAAGACATATGTGCACGTGGTTAAAATCATTTAAAAACAGAGTCTTACAGTTAGAAAGTCGGAGCAAGCATGGGAAAACTTAGCGTGTGTATATTCCACTGCGCATGCGCGCCGAAAGTACGTCATCCTGATTGCGATACATGGGACTGAGAGCGTCTATGTGGTTATGGCAACAAGCTCAAATCGCTCTGCATACGCGCACTATCTGCAGTAAAGCATCTATGTGATTATAGCGACGTGCTCCACTATGTTTGCGCACGCGTCATAGGAAATCTAGGACGTGCGGCACCATCTTACAATGGGGCAAAATAAAATATAAAACAGCAGGTCAGCTAAGTGGTATGTACTTGTATAACCATACACACACTCACATTTTCAGCCCCGATGTTAAGTCAGTATAGCAGTGTCTGTCAGGACTGGGAATCCGGCACAATGAAGTGTTGGACTCGTGTGTCCCCGAAGTCAGGGATTCCGAGCACTCCACCAAATAGGTGGAATCCCCGAAAACCAGATCATTAATGCACCATCTGAATAGACCCTCACGGTCAAGAAGATACAGGGGCATATTTAACCACACAGGTATGCATAAACTACCACTACCTTGCTGGACCCATATATTACATGCTGCAAAAAAATAATAAAATAAACGCTGCAAAATAAAATAATGTAAAAACTAAAGAAGATGCAAAAAAAATGAAAAAAATAAAAATAGAAATAAAATAAACAAAAAAATTTGATAAATAAAATTAAAAGTAATAAATAATAAATGTACTGGAATTAAGAAGGGTGCATTAAAGGACGACTGCAGCGCAATATACATTTATCCCCTATCTACAAGATAGGGGATAAGTGTTTGATCGCGGGGGGTCCGACCGCTGGGACCCCCCGAGATCTCCCTAACGGGGCGCTGCCATTAGCGCTCATAGTGAGCGCTAAGGTGCGTAGTGTCGACCTAGAGGTCGACGGTGATGCCCCGTCTCCTCCCCGTCCCCATACAGTTCTATGGAGGAGCCGGGGAGGCACGAACACTCTCCCATAGAGATGCATGGAGGAGGCATGCCGGCCGCAACGTCATGCTGCGGCAGGCACGCCCCCTGCACGGGAGAGCCATGGCACAGCCGCTGCCCCGTACAGGAGATCGTGGGGGGTCCCAGCGGTCGGACCCCCCGCGATCAAACCCTTATCCCCTATCTTGTAGATAGGGGATAAGTGTATATTGCGCTGCAGTTGTCCTTTAAAGTAAATTCTATG
Source organism: Hyla sarda (assembly GCF_029499605.1). Taxonomy (NCBI): domain Eukaryota; kingdom Metazoa; phylum Chordata; class Amphibia; order Anura; family Hylidae; genus Hyla; species Hyla sarda. The sequence goes on along the minus strand of NC_079191.1, from coordinate 386,293,184 downwards.
TTCCCATGTATCCACTTAGCACAAGACCAAAATTACGATAAATTAAGTGCCGGATTCCGGGTCCTGACAGACACCGCTTTACTGACTTAACATTGGGGCTGAAAATGTGAGTGTGTGTATGGTTATACAAGTACATACCACTTAGCTGACCTGCTGCTTTATATTTTATTTTGTCCCATTGTAAGATGATGCTGCATGCCCTAGATTTCCTATAACGCGTGCGCAAACATAGGGTGTGGGTGAGCGATTGCCCCTTTCTAACTGTAAGACTTGGTTTTAAAATTATTTTAACCAAGTGCACATATGTTCTGGGTCATTATCAGGACCTTATTAAGGGTCACATATAATTTTGGAGGAATTGATGGTTATGATGTGATTATTATACTGCAAGTATACTGTTCATGTATGCTGCTGAATTGTATATTTACACTTGTTCACGTAATTGATGTGTGATAAATGTGTTTTGTACAATTGATTTGTTAATTAGATATCAGATTGGTGTCCCTATATAATGTGTGAAATGCGCCATTTGTTCTGAGCTTGAGAAAGACCAGGAGAGCTGGTTGAAACGTTGCTATGTGACATTCACTTTTTTTGATGGAATACATTTTTCATGTTTTTCATGTACTTGAGTGCTGTGGACATATTCATTATTTTATCTATCTATTTATCTATCTATCAAGATCTATCTATCTCATATCTTTCTATCTATCTGATATATTGAAAAAGGCCGCATGCTCGGCTGAAACGTAGCAATTGGAATGAAATAAACCACTTGTCACTACTTTCATGTGCTGCAGCAAATCTGTTCTTCTATCTATCTATCTATCTATCTATCTATCTATCTATCTATCTAGGACTAAAAAAAAAAAAAAAGCAGCACACCAAATGATAGATGTCGGGGTGCAGTCTGTATAAGGATCTAGGTGCGGGATCCCAAACTCCACACAACATACATACAACAGCAGCACTCCCAAGTAGTGAAAAAAATCTGGTCTTTATTCATAAATCTGCAGGCCTATGTATGCTATCTCTCTATCTATCTATCTATCTATCTATTTATCTATCTATCTCATTTCTATTTAGCTATCTATCTCATATCAATCTATGTCATATCTATCTATCTCATATCTATTTATGTATCTATCTATCAATATATCTATCTCATATCTATCTATCTATCTGTCTATCCCATATCTATCTATCTCTCTATATATCTACATGTATCTATCTATTATCTCTCTATGTAATATCTATTTTATGTATCTATCTATCTATCTATCTATCTATCTATTTATCTATCTATCTCATATCTATGTATTTATCTATCTATCTATCTCATATCTATCTATCTATCTATCTCATATCTATCTATCTATCTATCTATCTGTCTGTCTGTCTGTCTGTCTATCTATCTATATATTATACTTCATATATCGTTGAAGACGTGCCTCCCCATTCATTCCTATATTAGAAGCTATATAATAAGACACATTCTTCTCCCAGCATGACAGTGTCTGTCTCATTAGAAACAAAAGTATAACCTCATTACTGTCACCATAACAGAGTAATTAAACAATATTAAAGGAACTTCCCCAAACAGCGCCCCGCAACGAGCCTTCACACTATTCATAAAATCTTAGCACCGCATCAGAAACGTTTCTATGGAAAATCCAGGCAGAGCTGAAGACATATAGATTAACTAGGAGTTTGCTTAAATGAAAGCAATTATATATAATTAATGCTGAAAGGAAAATGAACATGCAGTGGTTTCCAGAGATGAAACCATCTGTAACTATCTGGGGAACTTTTTAGAATTTATTTTTTTTAACTTTAAAAGCCTCATTTATGTAAAGATAATTCAGAAAATCGCAATGCAAGTTATCCTGTTTAAATCATGTATTTGTCTCTGAAGCAAAGTGTGATATCTCTATGAAGGCTTTCCCGAAATGAAAGGGGGTTCCTGATATATAGATTTCTTTTTCTTTTTGCATTTTGAAGTTTAAAGTGTACCTGTCAGATCCCCCCCCCCACCAAAAAAAAAAAAAATATATATATATATATATATATTTTCCATTCGCTCCCCAAGATACACAAGAACTGTTTTCCCCCACCTGTTAGACCCATAGTTACCGGGATAGGTTCTCTAAATGAGAACCTATCTGCCTGGTTGGATAACCTTCTTCAGCCTCTTGTCCCCACTATGCCTGGGTTTATACAGGACACAAAACACCTTCTATCAGCAGTGGAGAGTTTAGAGTGGTCTGATGGGTTTTCATGGATTACCGCAGACGTTACCTCACTTTATTCTGTCATTCCTCACAGTCAGGCCAAAACAGCACTGACATGGTTTCTTTCTGTGTATTCCCAATACCCCGCTGGTCTACAGGAATACATGATAATTGTTTTGAATTACATACTTACTCATAATTTTTTTATGTTTGATGATCAGTTCTTCCTGCAGACCACCAGGGCATCCATGGGTGCTCACTTTTCCCCTTCCATAGCAAATATCTACATGTCTTATTGGTAAAATGTATTCCTTTTTTCATCAGCCAATGTTTCTAAGTCTCTAATACATTGGTATGGCAGATACATTGACATTTTGATATTTATATTGAGGGGAGACACCAAAGACATTGACTCATTTGCAGGATTTCTAAATTCCAATACATGCAACCTGCAATTTACAGTCAATCATTCTTTTCAAAATGTGTCCTTTCTTGATTTAACGATGAGGGGTGACATAGAATCTAAAACATTTTTTTCGACTAACCGCAAAGATACCGCTTCTAATTCCACCTTACATGCGCGTTCTTATCATCCGCCACGTTATCAACAATCTCCCAATAGGAGAAGCCATTTGAACCAGACGCAACTGCACTAGCGTTCATGACTTTTCTACTGAAATGGAAAGCTTATCTCGATGCCTTCATCACAGAGGGTACCCTCTAAAAGAATTGCTTTATCTAAGAGCAGAGACGATCTGCTTGAGGTTGAACATCTTAAACAGAATGATAAAGGTACCCCCAATGCAGTAGTCTTTTCCACGCAGTATAGTGCACAATACTCTCAAATCTGTAACATCATAAAAAAAATACATACCACTTATCACATCTGATCCTCAATTACAGGGTACCATGCATGCCGGTTTCCGTTGTGTAGCCAAACATGCTCCTTCACTTGGCCAAACCATCTCACCGTCTTTGTTCACATCCCACAATACATTTTCTTCTACTTGGTTGAAAACTGTGGGTGTATACAAATGTGGTCATACCCGATGCACATGCTGTAATATTTTGTCCCCCGCATCTGTGATCACGTCATACACGACAGGAGCTACTTACAACATCAAACAATATATTAATTGCAATACCAAATATGTGGTTTACCTTCTGTCGTGTACGACGTGTAAAGTGCAGTATGTGGGGTGCAGTCTTAAAACCCGCATTAGGAAGCCTTTATCTGACATTCCATATTTCAATTCTAGGAATGTATCTGCAGTATCCCTTCATTGTGCCCAACATCATGGTGGAGATTTTTCTTCTATCAGTTTGTCTGCAATTGAAAAAGTCTTTTTGCCCAAACGTGGTGGCAACCACAGACAAAAGTTACTTAACCGAGAGGTGTTCTGGATCATAAAACTTGCAACCAGAGCACCCCAAGGTTTGAACAAACGGCAAGATGTTATTTTACATTATTAGGTTGTCATCTACCTTTGTATATATATATACTTATATATTTTTTGATTATTCTTTTGACCATTTGTTTTTTGATTGTGTTTTTTTCATCCTATGTACATATATTTTTTCCTTTTACTCCCTTTCTATTTCAGACTCTGACAAACTATATATATTTTCATATGTGTATCTGTTTATTCAATATTGTATGAACCGCTTTATAAATACTCATTCAAAATTAAGCGTATTGTTTCATATATATTCTGTTCTATATACAGATTCACTTGCAGGATTTATGTGTTGATGGTTTTCGTGATGTTTGTTCTGTGGTTCATTTCCACAGACCATGCCTCGGTTACCATCCTATATATTTATTTCCTTGCTCCCTATATCCTAGTGCTTATTCATTCAGCATTTCATTTAATTATATCTTTTAGGTATGTATTCAGACTGATTATTGCGACATGTGCGGCTTTTTTCGCTATGATGTTACATATATGTATATTATTCTTTTGGGAACACAATGTGTTATTCTACTTATATAATTTATGTATTCCCTGCATATTATACAAGCATCATATTGCGTCTTTGTCTTATATTCATTTTTGTATTTTAAATTGTATATACTCACAGTGATTGTAAAGGGTTAAAATGCAGACTCCGGTAGGTCGGCAATGTGATTCACTCTAGTTGCCGCCCACTTGTGAGAGTCACGTCATTTCCCCTATACATATACAGACATTTGTGGTTTTATCTCATGTACGACTAAGGGTGATAACGCACCTGAAATGCGTTATCTTCACCCCTGTTATGGCTTTTTATCAATAAAGTAACTTCAATTTTTGCACGATCTTCTGCGCTGGACGTTCCATTCCTTTTCCATTGAGGTGGTGCCGCCCTGCACAGTCCGTGTGCCTTGGGGCCATCGAGGGTGAGCTGAAAATGTTGTTCATTGCTTCAATATATATATATATATATATATATATAATTATACATATATGAAATGTTACTTAGTACCTAATTCTGACCATGTATGTTTAATTTTATACCTCTATCACCTATATTTATTATAAAAATCCCTATTTTCATTAGCTCACAGTGCTAGAAATCCTATCAGGGGAAGGGGGCGTCTCCCTCCCTTATGGTGGTGGCAGGTGATTGGTGTGTGGTCGGAGATGGTGTGTCACTCCCTTGTGGTGTTGGGAGGTGATTGGTGTGTGGTGGGAGATGGTGTGTCGCTCCCTTGTGGAGGAGGGAGGTGATTGGTGTGTGGTGGGAGATGGTGTGTCGCTCCCTTGTGGTGGTGGTGGGAGGTGCTTGGTGTCTGGTCATACAGCTTAGTCCATGAGTCATCTCTTGTCCATGACTCTGGGACAGGTCTGATGCTGTTGCAAGACTGATGAGTGTCCCAGTAGATATGTGGACCCCTAGTGGTGGCATTTTCAGGAGAATTTTCTTAATTAAATATTAAAACATTTTTAAACAACCATATTACAAAAAGTCTTTAGTTTTCATCAGGAACAACAAAGGTTTTTGGATCTAACAGTGCACATTTATAGGGGTTATCCAGGAAAAAACTTTTTTTCTGTATATCAACTGGCTCTTTCAGTACTTATGAGCTGCTAAAGTTGAGTTGTTCTTTTCTGTGGACACCTGTCTTGGGAACTGTCCAGAGTAGTAGCAAATCCCCATTGCAAACCTCTTCTACTCAAGACAAGCAGAGATGTCAGCAGAGAGCACTGTTGCCAGACAGAAAAGAAGAACTCAACTTCAGCAGCTGATAATTATTGGAAGGATTAAGATTTTTTTTTAAATAGAAGTAATTTACAAATCTGCTTAACTTTCTGGAGCCAGTGGATATATATATATATATATATATATATATATATATATATATATATGTATAAAAAAAAAGTTTTTTCCTGGAATACCCCTTTAAGCAGCGGCTTAGAATACAGTATACAGTACACTGTGAGTGTGAGTAAAACTGGAAAATATTATGACTGTAAAGGTCTGTCGGTAAATATGACTAATATGTTCATTCAGGTCAGGTTGTTGTTACTGCTAGAAATTGCTTATTTTACAATCTTAGCCATTAAGCCAGCTCATTGTGGTATTCAAATGCATTATTGTAGGTTTTATATAGGACCGGAAGTTATGTTAAAGGGCTTGTCTATCAATTACAACACCTGTCCATATAGCAAAACTCTACCCCTTAAGATCTACACTAGCGGTCTCAAACTGTGGCCCTCCAGATGTTGCAAAACTTCAACTCCCAGCATGCCCGGACAGCCAACGGCCGTGTATGATGCGAGCACCGCTCCGATGCTTGCTTCATATACAGGACGTAAATGTACGTCCTGGTGCGCGAAGTACCGCCAAACCAGGAGGTGCATTTCCGTCCGTGGACGTTAAGGGGTTGAAGGAATAGTCTCATGCATAAAAACTTAAGTTTTAGATTGCAGGGGGTCAGAGCGCTGGCCCCCCCCCCCCATGATCTTCTGTATGGAGCCCCGGCTCTCCCCTGAACATCCTGAAGGGGGGGCCACCATGCCCCCTCCATATATCTCTACGGGAGAGCCGAAGATAGCGAAACAGCTCTCCCATAGAGATATATGGAGGTGGTGTGGTGGCCCCCTCTTCGGCTGGGGGTCAGGATGTGCTGCTCCAGGTTAGAGCTGGGGCTCCATGCAGAAGATCGTAGGGGGTGACAGCGCTCGGACCCCTGTGATCTAATACTTTTCCCCTATCCTGCTGATAGGGGATATGTTTTTATCCATGAGATATCTCCTTTAAATAATAGATCAATCTCTTCAACTAAAAAATAGTTTATGCCCTACTTAATACGTAGAAGATGCAGAATAGTATTTTTTTTTTTTTTTTTTTTATGACCTGATGAAGAGGTTAATTTAACCACAAAACATGTTTTTTTGTTATACTTATTGTTACCGTTTTTTTTTTTTTTAATAAAATGAAGAAGTTCTTTCATACTCTTAGAGGCCAACCCCTTCTTATTTGGTAGGAAGATTACCAGTTCCACATAGCAATTCATTATGCTGTTTTCAATCATTCAACTAGAAACTGGTTTTGGGTAGGGGTTGGGAGTAGGTCAATGTTAGGTTAGTCTGGTTTGAAATCAGTTTGGAAATAAAGGGCATTCTGGTGAGGTAGAAAGACAGTCATGTGGAACTGTGGGTATGGTATGGTGCTGAAGGCCTGATCTGTAAAGTTGCATGAGTATTGACTTGTTCACTGTCTGGGAATATTTGTGTGTGGTAATCCTGCGTCACTCAAGTATCACATTATCAGACATGTAATGAATGGTTTGGGGCAATTCTCCTCATGATAGCCTTAGAGGGGTTATCCAGGAAAAAACTATTTTTTTATGTATCAACTTGCTCCAGAAAGTTAAATAGATTTTTAAATTACTTCTATTAACCCCTTAACGACCAAGGACGCAAATGTTTGTCCTGGTGCGGCGGACCAGGACGTACATTTACATCCTGTACATGACCGCGAGCATCGACGTGATGCTCTGGTCATGCGTGGCAGTCCCAGGCTGCTGATAGCAGCCAGAGACCTTCCGGTAATGGCCGACATCTGTGATCGAACGAATGTCTGCCATTAACCCCTCAGATGCCGTGATCAATACAGATCACGGCATCAGCGGCAGTGTGGCTACATTTTATGCCGATCTGATTTCCAGCCGAACGGGGATCAGATCAGCTAACATGGCGCACAGAGGTCCCCTCACCTGTCTCCGCCGCCTTCCCGGCTTCTTCTGTTCTGGTCTGACATCGAGCAGACCAGAACAGTAGATAGCCGATAATAATGGTCAGTGCTAGGCCCTATGCATAACACTGAACAGTATTGGCAATCAACTGATTGCTATAAATAGTCCCCTATGGGGACTATTAAAGTGTAAAAAAAGAAGTAAAAAAATTTGAAAAATCCCTTCCCCCAATAAAAATGTAAAATGTCCTTTTTTCCCATTTTCCACCTAAAAAGTGTAAAAAAAACATAATTAATAAACATATTTGGTATCGCCACGTGTGTAAATATCTGAACAAATAAAATATAATGTTAATGATCACGTATGGTGAATGGCGTGAATTATGAAATGTCCAGAGCAGCATTTGTTTGCTATGGGGATTTCCTCCTGCTCTGGACAGTTCCTGAAATGGACAGAGGTGTCCGCAGAGAGCACTGTGTTTGTGACAGAAAAGAAATCCAAAAAGAAAAGAATTTCCTCTGTAGATTTTTTAATAGAAGTAATTTAAAAATCTGTTTAACTTTCTGGAGTCAGTTGATTTAAAAAAGAAAGTTTTCCACCAGACTACTCCTTTAAAGTCAAAATGGGCTTGGTCCTTAAGGGGTTCAAAAATCTTAATCCTTTCAGTACTTATGAGCTGCTGAAGTTGAGTTGTTCTTTTTTGTATAAGTTTTCTCTGATGACACCTGTCTCAGGAACTGTCCAGAGTAGAAGCAAATACCCATTGCGAACCTCTTCTACTCTGTGCAGTTCCCGAGACAAGCAGAGATGTCAGCAGAGAGCACTGTTGCCAGACAGAAAAGAACAACTCAAATTCAACAGCTGATAATTATTGGAAGGATTAAGATTTTTCAATAAGTAATTTACAAATCTGTTTAACTTTCTGGAGCCAGTTGATATAAAAAAAAAAGAATACCTGGAATACCCCTTTAACAACTAGCAGACAACTAGTGAGCAATATTCTCATTGAAAGTGAAACAATGTTAATTGTTAGTGTAATTGGAGGGAAAAATGGAAATTCTACTATGTCTATTAACTATTGCTGGAGGAAACATTGTATACATTTATAGTTGTGTACCTTATTTTCAATGGTAAACACACCTTGAGGCACTGGTATCAATTATTTGTAGATATATACTGTATAATACAAATGTTTTGTTCTTATAACCTTCCATTGTAGTGATTGGTGGTGGTGGGGTGGGGGGTGGGGTCCCAGCAGTTCGACCCCCTCCGATCCCCTATCATTTGAATAAGGGACAACTTTTTCATTTCAAATGATCATTTGTCAGTAATTTACAATGGAAAGTTGGCCAAAATAGCCCATTTCATTCAACCATTATGTCAACCAGCATCTTCACTGTTTCCGTGTTGAGAACGCCATGGTGCCAGTCCAGAGATCGCATTTGGGGGGGGGGGGGGGTGGGGGGTTACAGTGGCCGGACCCTTGTGATCAAACATCTTATCCCCTATCCTATTCTCCTTGCTCTGTTTTAACTGCATGATTCAATACATGCCACATGCAGCTAATTCATTCTAGTGCAGGCTCCTGATGTTTAATGTCTATTTATGTTTTGTTGCTTCATTGCCCTGTTTCCAAGATATAATGATTTCATTATTTGTTTCATTATCTGCATTTTTCCCTGAATAGTCAGGTGGGCAGGAACTTTATTTAGAAAGGTGGAGAGAATGCTAGGCTCAGGGGGGTGGGAACAAGGCTGAAGGGGGAGTGACTTAGGCTCACACCCCTCTGACCCTTGCAGTCACACCTCTTTTTGAAATAAAGTTTTCATCCATCTGAAAATACAGGGAAGATTACAGATGGTCAATCAAATAGTAAAATTGCTACATATCAGAAACAGGGGAGCATACAAACAATGTCAAAATAGCATTTAATCAGGACATCCGAAGTTATAAAATAATATTTGTTTTTGCTGACCATGTGTCATGTGTCATTTTTAAAGAAGGAATGACCCTAACATAATAAAAGTAATAAAAAATAGCATGGTTTTGAGTAACTAAACTAAATCAAGAGAGTAATTTTACCCAGAGTAGGTGTAATATTCTGGCGATGAAAAAGGCAGAAGAAATTGTCCCTTAGAGCACTTTTATGGTCTGGTTTCATGTTCAATGCGGACAATATGGTACAATTTGGCAAGGTGTCAAAACTTAAACCTTAAGCCTTGGGTGGTTGCCCAACTGAGTTAAAGACCTCAGCTCTCCCTCGCTCTTGGTTGGGGAAAGGGATGTCACAATTTTGACTAATGTGAATGAAAAACTGTTTTTCAATATGGTCAAAGATAGTAAATTCTAATTTAAAAAATATGTATAATAAAGGCTATATTTTTTGCAAGCGTGTTGGCGCAAAGTTATGAAAAAACAAACTTTAAAATATTTATATACTTGGAATTAGCAAGTCTTAGATTTTTCAGCCCAAAAGTTTTATTCCCAGTTGCACAATATTCTCCAAGAGCTATAAATTTTATTTATTGGTTAATAATGAGATAGTTTTCAAAATAGAACAAAATGCTAATATAGGCACCATGCTGATTAAGTGTTTTTAATATATGTTTTGCTTTTGTTTCTTAGAGTTGTTTGCTTAATTGCACAACAAAATAGAAAAAAATAATAATGATTTTAAAGTACAAAGTCTAATACACGTACAATTCATTCTGAGAAACAGTTACTCTCCTTGTATATTCAGAAATAATGTTGACATTAGAGATATATATTGACTAATTGTTTTCCATGTATAGTCAGCATGTTTATAATGTAGGATTGAGTTACACCTTTATTATGTTTTATAGTATGTAATCCTGCTATAACTGTAATTAAAGTAAAGTACATAAACACTGAAAAGTTAACTAATGTATGTCCAATAAACAAGGTAAAGTTAACTAATGTATGTACAAAACACCAAATATATCTTCATTTCCTTTGGCAAGTCTCCCTTCATCCACAAAAACAGCATAGTAAGCAAACAAATCATGGTAAAGTTGCAGTCACAACAAAATATAGCCATACTTCCTAAACATGATTTCTTGCTGAAGGGTCCATCTCCTCTATGTATGTCAAAGTAGTAGTCACCATTAATACATCAATATTTGTTTTATAATTGAAACATGACCGGTAGTAGTCTGGACCGCCAGACATTGGAGGCCATAGGCCCTTTTGCCAATCACAAGTTTATCATTTCATAAAATGTTTACTCTTTTATTTATGCCATTTTGTAAGTGCTGTAACTGAATTAGAAGTTAAGGTAGTCCTTTGCCTATGATTCCCCAGACATTGACCTAGTTTCTCAATGGTCAATCTGACCCTGGCTACAAGTCTGTGCAATTTTGTCTGTTCTTCCTTCTTGCCATAACCTTTTGCATCCTTACATGGTTGAATTCCAGAGCTTTTGAAACAATGTTTCCCCTTCCACTTCATGCACTTGTAGAGATTGAGTGGTGAGTGGCTCATCCACCTTTATGTGCACTACTGTTTTTGTATATGATGACTGGCACACCTGAATTGAGGTGACACACTGTTGCTACTCCCAAAAAGTACCACTTGAAAAAAGCCATTGCTTCTTCTAATACCTCTGTGTGCATATAAACACCGGCAGGCAACTGCCACATAAAGGGAATCATTTTTTAACCTATTTTTAAAAAGCATACATAATCTTTTAGTGTATTGTGTTTTAAATAAGCTGTTGGTTACCATGGGTTACCATCCATTTACCCATAGCCATAACCTTAACTTAGCCTTAACAGTGTTATACAGGGCTCTTAGACAGTATTACACACAGGTTTAAAGGATATTGCTGAGGTCCAGATTTCCCTCAAATTAATTTGGTCCAAACCAAACTTTTTTGCACAATTTGGTGAACCTGCCAAACCGAACTTTTGAATAATTTGCTTATCTTTAATTCATACCTTTGTAATTTGTGCCATAAATCTGTTCTTTTCTTGCCAAAGCACTGTTTTGTTCTAGCAGGGCTGCCATCAGGGCAATCCAGGTGGTACTGCTGTTGGGGGCCCAGGAAGATGAATCCAGTCCATTCTGTGTCGGGCGCTGATTCCGAGACTGAGACTTGAAGTCATGGCCACTCCACTAGTGACATCACGCCCCCTCCCATAGACATGAATGGGAGCTGTCTGATCTTTTAGGATCTTTTATGACGTTGTAATAGAGCAGGCGTTGGTGAGGAGGTTGATATATAACCAAGGAATCGTTGTCCAGCCCAGATGCTCTTTTTACAGAAGGATTCTTTATTCACAACTTCATATGGACATATAGGAACCACATGTAGACAGGTACGGCTTTTCGGCTTATTTACATAGCCTTAACCCCTTCCCGCTATTGGACGTATGCATACGTCCAGGCGAACTACACGTTCGCGCAAATGGACGTATGCATACGTCCAAGCGATCTCCTGCTCTGCCGCGGGCAGCGCAGGAGATCGCGGGTGGGACTCAGCTGTCAATCACAGCCGGAGTCCCACCGCAGCTGCCGGGGCCGCGATCGCGCCGGTCCCGGCAGCATTAACCCCATAGATGTCGTGATCAGTTCTGATCACGGCATCTATGGTGTTTGCAGGGGGAGCGCTCTCCCCCTGCCCATCAACGGCGGCGCCGCAATAAAATAAGGGGGATCGGGGGTTTCCAAGACACCCTCGATCCCCCTTGAAGAGATAGGAGTGAGGTGGCAGGGTTGCCACCCCTCCTATCCCTGCTATTGATCGGCGGAGCGACCGACCAATAGCAGAATGGGGGCGGGGGGGTTAAAGTTCGGTTCCCCCCGCTATGCCCACCCATCGGTGTCTGGGCACAGCGGGGGGAACCGTGTAGTAGCGGCGGCGGCAGCGGCGGTCACTCACCCGGCGGCGGCTGTGATCATGGCGGCGGTGGAGGTGAGTATGGCGTCGCATGTCCGGGAGTCTGTTGCCTAGCAACATCTGCAGGGCGACAGTTTGGAGAGTGGTCTCTAAACTGTGGCCGTCCAGATGTTGCAAAACTACAACTCCCACCATGCCTTGACAGCTGTTTGCTGTGTTGGCATGCTGGGAGTTGTAGTTTTGCAAGATTTAGAGGGGTTCAGGCTAGAGATCACTGACAGTGGTCTCTAAACTGTAGCCCTCCAGATATTACAAAACTACAACTCCCAGCATGCCCAGACAGCAGTTTGCTGTCTTAGCATGCTGAGATTTGTAGTTTTGCAACATCTGGAGGGCCACAGTTTAGAGACCACTGTCAGTGATCTCCAGCCTGAACCCCTCTAAATCTTGCAAAACTACAACTCCCAGCATTCAGGAACAGCAAATGGCTGTCTCGGCATGCTGGGAGTTGTACTTGCGTGCCTCCAGCTGTTGCATAACTACATCTCCCAGCATTCCCTTTGGCAATCAGTACATGCTGAGAGTTGTAGTTCTGCAACAGCTGGAGGCACACTGGTTGGGAAATATCGAGTTAGGTAATAGGTTCTATTACCTAACTCAGTATTTTCCAACCAGTGTGCCTCCAGCTGTTGCAAAACTACAACTCCCAGCATGCACGTTCTGTCAGTGCATGCTGGGAGTTGTAGTTTTGCCCCCCCCCCCTCCCATGGGAATGTACAGGTTACATTCACACTGGCGGCGGATTACAGTGAGTTCCCTGCTTCAAGTTTGAGCTGCAGCAGCCGCAGCTCAAACTCCTAGCGGGAGACTCAGTGTAATCCGCCATCAGTGTGAATGTAACCTAAAAACACTACACTACACTAACATAAAATAAAGAGTAAAACACTACATATACACACGTACACTGCCCCCCTTCCCCCCCACCCCCCCCCCCTTCCCCCCCAATAAAAATGAAAAACGTATCCTACAGCAGTGTTTCCAAAACGGAGCCTCCAGCTGTTGCAAAACAAAAACTCCCAGCATTTCCGGACAGCCATTGACTGTCCAAGCAGCATGCTGGGAGTTTAGCAACAGCTGGAGGCACCCTGTTTGGGAATCACTGGTGTAGAATACCCCTATGTCCACCCCTATGCAAATCCCTAATTTAGGCCTCAAATGCGCATGGCGCTCTCTCACTTTGGAGACCTGTCGTATTTCAAAGCAACAGTTTAGGGCCACATATGGGGTATCGCCGTACTCGGGAGAAATTGCCTAACAAATTTTGGGGGGCTTTTTCTCCTTTTACCCCTTATGAAAAGGTAAAGTTGGGGTCTACACCAGCATGTTAGTGTAAAAAAAAACATTTTTGTACACTAACATACTGGTGTTGCCCCATACTTTAAAATTTCACAAGCGGTAAAAGAAAAAAAGCCTCCAAAATTTGTAATGCAATTTCTCCTGAGTACGGAGATACCCCATATGTGGGCGCAAAGTGTTCTGGGGAAGCACAACAAGGCTCAGAAGGGAGAGTGCACCATGTAAATTTGAGGTCTAAATTGGTGATTTGCACAGGGGTGGCTGATTTTACAGCGGTTCTGACATAAGTGCAAAACAATAAATACCCACATGTGACCCCATTTTGGAAACTACACCCCTCACGGAATGTAATAAGGGGTACAGTGAGCATTTACACCCCACAGGTGTCTGACAGATCTTTGAAACAGGGGTCTGTGAAAATGAAAAATCTAATTTTTAATTTGCACAGCCCACTGTTCCAAAGATCCGTCAAATGCCAGTGGGGTGTAAATTCTCCCTGCACCCCTTATTACCTTCCGTGAGGGGTGTAGTTTTAAAAATGGGGTCACATGTGAGGGGGTCCACTGTTCTGGCACCACGGGGGGCTTTGGAAATGCACATGTCCAAATTCTCTCTCCAAAAGCTCAATGATGCTCCTTCTCTTCTGAGCATTGTAGTTCGCCCCCAGTGCACTTCACGTCCACTTATGGGGTATTTCCATACTCAGAAGAGATGGGGTTACAAATTTTGGGGGGTATTTTCTGCTATTATCCCTTGTAAAAATGTTAAATTTGGGGGAAAACAAGCATTTTAGTGTAAAAAAAAAATTTTTTTTTTTACATATGCAAAAGTCGTGAAACACCTGTGGGGTATTAAGGTTCACTTTACCCCTTGTTACGTTCCCCAAGGGGTCTAGTTTCCAAAATGGTATGCCATGTGTTTTTTTCTGTCCTGGCACCATAGGGGCTTCCTAAATGCGGCATGCCCCCAGAGCAAAATTTGCTTCCAAAAAGCCAAATGTGACTCCTTCTCTTCTGAGACCTGTAGGGTGCCAGCAGAGCACTTTTCATCCCCATATTGGGTGTTTTCTGAATCGGGAGAAATTGGGCTTCAAATTTTGGGGGGTATTTTCTGCTATTACCTTTTTTTAAAATGTAAAATTTTTGCTAAACCAAGCATTTTTGGTAAAAAACAAAATTTTTTTTTTACATATGCAAAAGTCGTGAAACACCTGTGGGGTATTAAGGTTCACTTTATCCCTTGTTACGTTCCTCAAGGGGTCTAGTTTCCAAAATGGTATGCCATGTGTTTTTTTTTGCTGTCCTGGCACCATAGGGGCTTCCTAAATGCGACATGCCCCCCGAGCAAAATTTGCTCTCAAAAAACCAAATATGACTCCTTCTCTTCTGAGCATTGTAGTTCGCCCGTAATGCACTTCAGGTCAACTTATGGGGTATCTCCATACTCAGAAGAGATGGGGTTACAAATGTTTTGGGGTATTTTATGCTATTAACCCTTGCAAAAATTTGAAATTTGGTGGGAAACACACATTTTAGTGAAATTTATTTATTTTTTTTACATATGCAAAGGTCATGAAACACCTGTGGGGTATTAAGGCTCACTTAATTCCTTGTTACGTTCCTCAAGGGGTCTAATTTCCAAAATGGTATGCCATGTGTTTTTTTTGCTGTTTTGGCACCTAAATGCAACATGCCCCCAAAAAAACATTTCAGAAAAACGTACTCTCCAAAATCCCCTTGTCGCTCCTTCGCTTCTGAGCCCTCTACTGCGCCCGCCGAACAATTTACATAGACATATGAGGTATGTGCTTACTCGAGAGAAATTGGGCTACAAATTCAAGTATAAATTTTATCCTTTTACCCCTTGTAAAAATTCTAAAATTGAGTCTACAAGAACATGCAAGTGTAAAAAATGAAGATTTTGAATTTTCTCCTTCACTTTGCTGCTTTTCCTGTGAAACACCTAAAGGGTTAAAACACTTACTGATTGTCATTTTGAATACTTTGGGGGGTGCAGTTTTTGTAATGGGGTCATTTATGGGGTATTTCTAATATGAAGACCCTTCAAATCCACTTCAAACCTGAACTGGTCCATAAAAAATAGCGAGTTTGAAAATTTTGTGAAAAATTGTAAAATTGCTGTTGAACTTTGAAGCCCTCTGGTGTCTTCCAAAAGTAAACACTTGTCAATTTTATGATGAAAATATAAAGTAGACATATTGTATATGTGAATCCAAAAAAAAATATTTGGAATATCCATTTTACTTACTAGCAGAGAGCTTCAAAGTTAGAAAAATGCAAAATTTTCATTTTTTTTCATCAAATTTGGGGATTTTTCACCATGAAAGGATGCAAGTTACCACAAAAATTTACCACTATGTTAAAGTAGAATATGTCACGAAAAAACTTTCTCGGAATCAGATTGATAAGTAAAAGCATTCCAGAGTTATTAATGTTTAAAGTGACAGTGGTCAGATGTGCAAAAAAGGGCTGCGTTCTAGAGGTGAAAATGGGCTGTGTCCTTAAGGGGTTAATACACGCTGACATATAGTGCTGTAGTAAAAGATTCAGTGTAACTCTTTTTCTCATTCATTTTAATTCCTGATAATTCTGGGTTTAGGAGTCCAGTGGGCGGTTCAAATCAGGATGACAATCACTGAGTAGGACCTCCCCCTGGACTCCAAAGCCTAGAACGAGCAGGAATTTAAATCACTGTATCTTTTTACCAAAATGATATTGATCTGCGACATTCCTTCTGCTATATTACAAGATGAATAATATGATGATTCCCTTTAGTGCTTATTGCCAAAGTATCTTCATAAGAGGTCATTCTAGCAAGGAACCATCATTAGAGATTTACATATTTGTTATAGGGAAATGATGAGTTTACACTTTTGCTCTGTGCGTTGGGTTGTTCTCCGATCTGATGAATGTAATGTAATAAAGGCAGAATTAAATTTTACTCTCTGCAGATGTAAACTTGGCATGTTTTCATAGCAATATAATCAAGTTTTGCATCCTTTTCACAAGGCCCTTTAATTCTCTATCACTTGGATGTCTCGAATATGTTTGTCTGAAGAATCTTTTGATATTTCTACAAATTTGTTGTCTGCGAGATGTTAATTGGCCTTTGTGCCTGGAGCAAGTGTGCAGATGGCTAATGGGGGGAATCATTATTATCATGTAATGTGCACAACTTAATAACCCACTGTCCCTCTACCCATGCGGCTGCTTATTAGTTCTCATAGTGGTCACCATATTTTCTAGGATTTATATTTTTATTAGTTTATGTATAGCAAAGGGCAAAATATAAACATATGTGCTTCACTAATTTTTTTAAAAATAATTGTTAGTCATTTTATTTTAATTGGAATTGTCTTTACCCATTGGCTTACCTCAATTTATGTGTTTGTTTATCTCGAAAAGTGAGATATTAAAAAAGAATTAAAATTGACACAACAATGATGAATCCTGGTATATGACGATACAGCAAGCCTCACAAAACTAGCTGTTTATAGCAGTGCCTTTATTTTTATGTTTAAGACAAAATAAAAAGTAATAATACTTTTCTTTTCATTGCTGCATGATGTTTTTTTTTTTTTTTTGTTTCTGGTTGCATTTTTACGGTTTTGTTTTCCCATGCAAATTATATTTCCATAGGTAATTCATATATATTTATTTTAAGTCCAAGCAATAAGAAAAGAAAAATTCAGCTTTTACTATTTTTTTTAACAACATTTATCAAACTTTCTTAATTACTGTCACACCTGGGTTAGGATAAGAGGGCAAAATGCTGGTTGCCTGAACCCCCTTCCCTACCTATTGGACGATCTGCCCTAGATGGTGGCCCCCAACTGGTGTGACGGTTCCTTCACTGGACTGCGTGCAAGGGTTTAAGAATAGTCATACACATGGGAAGATGAGGTACAAGTTCACAAAGGCAAAGTCAGAGTGAGGAAAAGCTATGGGTTAAACCTAGAGAGTGGTGTAGTAGAAAATCAACAGGCAAATGCAACGTCAGGGAACAGCAAAAGTCAAGTCACAGGAGGTCAGAAAGGATATACAGGCATAGGGAGCAAGAAATGTGATTGATAGGAAGAACCTCTACTACAAGCACAGGAAAATACATAGAGCAAGTTTAAATGTCCCACTGCCAGAAGATGTGAGCTTCGAAGCTGCAGCTGATTGGCCGACCAGAGCTTTAAAGGGGGTTGTACTACAATTAGGAATTACCCCCTATCCAATTGTATAATCTTGATAATGGGGTCCTGTCCCTTCCTTCTGAATGAAGTCAGGTTCTGTACTTGGCTGTCTTCGGCAGCTCCCATAGACAATGAAGAGAGCGACAGTTCATATGCGTGACTGCAATTCCTTTACATTGGGAAACTGAGGACCTCATTCTTGAAGATTTCCAGTAGTTAGACTTCCCACAGTCATATGCTAATCTTTAATCCTGTGGATAGGGTAAATGTACCAATGGGATACCTCCTTTCATGCCATTGTCTGTACATTTTTAGACCAACATTTCAAGTCATGCTTATCAATAAATATTTTGTTATTAACAAAACCTTTTTTGTACGTAAACATTTGTTAACTCATGTCTCTTTCCTTAGTTTCTCTAATAGGCACTTCTATAACCTATAAACCAAATGTAAGCAGAGTCTAAAATGTATTTTCAAAAATTTACTCCTGGATTTCTTGGTCAACAAATGCCTTAGCGGTAATATCCTGCAAAAACCAGGGGCCACCGCTATATTTATTTATTTTTCATGCTTTTGTAGATTGTGGTTTCCTTCCATGAGTAAAAAAACTAATGTTTATTAATGATATGGAAACTAGATTGTGAGATCCATTGGTAACAGGGATTGATGTGAGTGATTAAAGGGGTAATCCACTGGCCCAGCGTTCAAAACATTTTGTTCCGAATGCTGGGTGCGGACTGCAGGATTGTTGTCACGATGCCGGCTGGCAGGAGGTGGATCCTCTGTGCCAGAGAGGGATGGCGAGGACCGTGCTAGTGGACCGGTTCTAAGTCACTACTGGTTTTCACCAGAGCCCGCCGCAAAGCGGGATGGTCTTGCTGCGGCGGTAGTGACCAGGTCGTATCCACTAGCAACGGCTCACCTCTCTGGCTGCTGAAGATAGGCGCGGTACAAGGGAGTAGACAGAAGCAAGGTCGGACGTAGCAGAAGGTCGGGGCAGGCAGCAAGGATCGTAGTCAGGGGCAACGGCAGGAGGTCTGGAACACAGGCTAGGAACACACAAGGAAACGCTTTCACTGGCACGATGGCAACAAGATCCGGCAAGGAAGTGCAGGGGAAGTGAGGTGATATAGGGAAGTGCACAGGTGATCAGACTAATTGGAACCACTGCGCCAATCAGCGGCGCAGTGGCCCTTTAAATCGCAAAGACCCGGCGCGCGCGCGCCCTAAGGAGCGGGGCCGCGCGCGCCGGGACAGGACCGACGGGGAGCGAGTCAGGTACGGGAGCCGGGGTGCGCATCGCGAGCGGGCGCTACCCGCATCGCGAATCGCATCCCGGCTGGAGGCGGTATCGCAGCGCCCCGGGTCAGTGGATCTGACCGGAGCGCTGCAGTGAGGAGAGTGTAGCGAGCGCTCCGGGGAGGAGCGGGGACCCGGAGCGCTCGGCGTAACAGTACCCCCCCCCTTGGGTCTCCCCCTCTTCTTAGAGCCTGAGAACCTGAGGAGCAGACTTTTGTCTAGGATATTGTCCTCAGGTTCCCAGGATCTCTCTTCTGGACCACAACCCTCCCAATCCACTAAAAAAAAGGTTTTCCCTCTGACCTTTTTGGATGCCAGAATTTCTTTGACGGAGAAGATGTCCGAGGAGCCGGAAACAGGAGTGGGAGGAACAGATTTGGGAGAGAAACGGTTGATGATAAGTGGTTTAAGAAGAGAAACGTGAAAGGCATTAGGAATACGAAGAGAAGGAGGAAGAAGAAGTTTGTAAGAGACAGGATTAATCTGGCACAAAATTTTGAAAGGACCAAGATAGCGTGGTCCCAACTTGTAACTAGGGACACGGAAGCGGACATATTTAGCGGAGAGCCATACCTTGTCTCCAGGGGAAAAAATGGGAGGAGCTCTTCTTTTCTTATCCGCGAACTTCTTCATGCGTGATGAAGCCTGTAAGAGAGAATTTTGGGTCTCTCTCCATATGATGGAAAGGTCACGAGAAATTTCATCCACAGCGGGCAGACCAGAGGGCAACGGGGTAGGGAGGGGGGGAAGAGGGTGACGGCCGTACACCACGAAAAATGGGGATTTGGAGGAAGATTCAGAGACTCTGAAGTTATACGAGAATTCGGCCCATGGAAGAAGATCTGCCCAGTCATCCTGGCGGGAGGAAACAAAATGTCGTAAATAATCACCCAAGACCTGGTTAACTCTTTCTACTTGTCCATTGGATTGAGGATGATATGCAGAAGAAAAATTTAATTTAATCTTGAGTTGTTTACAGAGAGCCCTCCAGAATTTAGACACGAATTGGACGCCTCTATCCGAGACGATCTGCGTAGGCAACCCGTGAAGACGAAAAATGTGTACAAAAAATTGTTTAGCCAACTGAGGCGCTGAAGGAAGACCAGGAATGTCACGATGCCGGCTGGCAGGTAGTGGATCCTCTGTGCCAGAGAGGGATTGGCGTGGACCGTGCTAGTGGATCGGTTCTAAGTCACTACTGGTTTTCACCAGAGCCCGCCGCAAAGCGGGATGGTCTTGCTGCGGCGGTAGTGACCAGGTCGTATCCACTAGCAACGGCTCAACCTCTCTGGCTGCTGAAGATAGGCGCGGTACAAGGGAGTAGACAGAAGCAAGGTCGGACGTAGCAGAAGGTCGGGGCAGGCAGCAAGGATCGTAGTCAGGGGCAACGGCAGGAGGTCTGGAACACAGGCTAGGAACATACAAGGAAACGCTTTCACTGGCACGATGGCAACAAGATCCGGCAAGGAAGTGCAGGGGAAGTGAGGTGATATAGGGAAGTGCACAGGTGATAACACTAATTGGAACCACTGCGCCAATCAGCGGCGCAGTGGCCCTTTAAATCGCAAAGACCCGGCGCGCGCGCGCCCTAGGGAGCGGGGCCGCGCGCGCCGGGACAGGACTGACGGAGAGCGAGTCAGGTACGGGAGCCGGGGTGCGCATCGCGAGCGGGCGCTACCCGCATCGCGAATCGCATCCCGGCTGGAGGCGGTATCGCAGCGCCCCGGGTCAGTGGATCTGACCGGAGCGCTGCAGTGAGGAGAGTGTAGCGAGCGCTCCGGGGAGGAGCGGGGACCCGGAGCGCTTGGCGTAACAGTACCCCCCCCCTTGGGTCTCCCCCTCTTCTTAGAGCCTGAGAACCTGAGGAGCAGACTTTTGTCTAGGATGTTGTCCTCAGGTTCCCAGGATCTCTCTTCTGGAACACAACCCTCCCAATCCACTAAAAAAAAGGTTTTCCCTCTGACCTTTTTAGATGCCAGAATCTCTTTGACGGAGAAGATGTCCGAGGAGCCGGAAACAGGAGTGGGAGGAACAGATTTGGGAGAGAAACGGTTAATGATAAGTGGTTTAAGAAGAGAAACGTGAAAGGCATTAGGAATACGAAGAGAAGGAGGAAGAAGAAGTTTGTAAGAGACAGGATTAATCTGGCACAAAATTTTGAAAGGACCAAGATAGCGTGGTCCCAACTTATAGCTAGGGACACGGAAGCGGACATATTTAGCGGAGAGCCATACCTTGTCTCCAGGGGAAAAAATGGGAGGAGCTCTTCTTTTCTTATCCGCGAACTTCTTCATGCGTGATGAAGCCTGTAAGAGAGAATTTTGGGTCTCTCTCCATATGATGGAAAGATCACGAGAAATTTCATCCACAGCGGGCAGACCAGAGGGCAAGGGGGTAGGGAGGGGGGGAAGAGGGTGACGGCCGTACACTACGAAAAATGGGGATTTGGAGGAAGATTCAGAGACTCTGAAGTTATACGAGAATTCGGCCCATGGTAGAAGATCTGCCCAGTCATCCTGGCGGGAGGAAACAAAATGTCGTAAATAATCACCCAAGACCTGGTTAATTCTTTCTACTTGTCCATTGGATTGAGGATGATATGCAGAAGAAAAATTTAATTTAATCTTGAGTTGTTTACAGAGAGCCCTCCAGAATTTAGACACGAATTGGACGCCTCTATCCGAGACTATCTGCGTGGGCAACCCGTGAAGACGAAAAATGTGTACAAAAAATTGTTTAGCCAACTGAGGCGCTGAAGGAAGACCAGGAAGAGGGATGAAATGTGCCATTTTGGAGAATCGATCAACGACCACCCAAATAACAGTGTTGCCATGGGATGGGGGTAAGTCAGTAATAAAATCCATACCAATCAGAGACCAAGGCTGTTCGGGGACAGGCAGAGGATGAAGAAAACCAGCGGGCTTCTGGCGAGGAGTCTTATCCCGGGCACAGATAGTGCAGGCTCGCACAAAGTCCACAACATCCGTCTCCAGAGTCGGCCACCAATAGTAGCGAGAGATGAGTTGCACAGATTTCTTGATGCCCGCATGACCTGCGAGATGGGAAGAGTGGCCCCATTTGAGGATTCCGAGGCGTTGGCGTGGAGAAACAAAGGTCTTTCCTGGAGGAGTTTGCCTGATGGAGGCTGGAGAAGTGGAAATCAGGCAGTCAGGAGGAATGATGTGTTGCGGAGAGAGTTCAACTTCAGAAGCATCCGAGGAACGAGAGAGAGCATCGGCCCTAATGTTCTTATCGGCAGGCCGAAAGTGAATTTCAAAATTAAATCGGGCAAAGAACAGAGACCACCTGGCCTGGCGAGGATTCAGCCGTTGGGCAGACTGGAGGTAGGAGAGGTTCTTGTGATCGGTGTAAATAATAACTGGAAATCTTGATCCCTCCAGCAGATGCCTCCATTCCTCAAGTGCTAATTTAATGGCTAGAAGCTCTCGATCCCCGATGGAGTAGTTTCTCTCCGCTGGAGAGAAGGTCCTAGAAAAAAAACCACAAGTAACAGCATGCCCGGAAGAATTTTTTTGTAGAAGGACAGCTCCAGCTCCCACAGAGGAGGCATCAACCTCCAATAGGAAGGGTTTAGATGGGTCAGGTCTGGAGAGCACGGGAGCCGAAGAAAAGGCAGACTTGAGCCGTTTAAAGGCGTCTTCCGCTTGAGGAGGCCAAGACTTGGGATCGGCATTTTTTTTGGTTAAAGCCACGATAGGAGCCACAACGGTAGAAAAATGTGGAATAAATTGTCTGTAATAATTGGCGAACCCCAAAAAACGTTGGATAGCACGGAGTCCGGAGGGGCGTGGCCAATCTAAGACGGCAGAGAGTTTGTCTGGATCCATTTGTAGTCCCTGGCCAGAGACCAAGTATCCTAGGAAAGGAAGAGATTGGCATTCAAACAGACATTTCTCTATTTTGGCATAGAGTTGATTGTCACGAAGTCTCTGAAGAACCATACGGACATGCTGGCGGTGTTCTTCTAGATTGGCAGAAAAAATCAGGATATCGTCCAGATATACAACAACACAGGAGTATAAAAGATCACGAAAAATTTCATTAACAAAGTCTTGGAAGACGGCAGGGGCGTTGCACAGGCCAAAGGGCATGACCAGATACTCAAAGTGTCCATCTCTGGTGTTAAATGCCGTTTTCCATTCATCCCCCTCTCTGATGCGGATGAGATTATAAGCACCTCTTAAGTCCAGTTTGGTAAAGATGTGGGCACCTTGGAGGCGATCAAAGAGTTCAGAGATGAGAGGTAGGGGGTAGCGGTTCTTAACAGTGATTTTATTAAGACCGCGGTAGTCAATGCAAGGGCGTAGAGAGCCATCTTTTTTGGACACAAAGAAAAATCCGGCTCCGGCAGGAGAGGAGGATTTACGGATAAAGCCCTTTTTTAAATTTTCCTGGACGTATTCAGACATGGCAAGAGTCTCTGGGGCGGACAGAGGATAAATTCTGCCCCGGGGTGGAGTAGTGCCCGGGAGGAGGTCGATAGGACAATCATAAGGCCTGTGAGGAGGTAGAGTCTCAGCTTGTTTTTTGCAAAAAACATCCGCAAAGTCCATATAGGCCTTAGGGAGACCGGTTACGGGAGGAACCACAGAGTCACGGCAAGGGTTACTGGGAACCGGTTTTAGGCAGTCCTTGGAACAAGAGGGCCCCCAACTCTTGATCTCCCCAGTGGACCAATCCAGGGTTGGGGAGTGAAGTTGAAGCCAGGGAAGTCCAAGGAGAATTTCAGAAGTGCAATTGGGAAGGACCAAAAGTTCAATCCTCTCGTGATGAGGTCCGATGTGCATTAGAAGGGGCTCCGTGCGGAAACGTATGGTACAGTCCAATCTTTCATTGTTTACACAATTGATGTAGAGGGGTCTGGCGAGACTGGTCACCGGGATGTTGAACCTGTTGACGAGAGAGGCCAAAATAAAATTTCCTGCAGATCCGGAGTCCAAGAAGGCCACAGCAGAGAAGGAGAAGGCAGATGCAGACATCCGCACAGGCACAGTAAGACGTGGAGAAGCAGAGTAGACATCAAGGACTGTCTCACCTTTGTGCGGAGTCAGCGTACGTCTTTCCAGGCGGGGAGGACGGATAGGACAATCCTTCAGGAAGTGTTCGGTACTAGCACAGTACAGGCAGAGATTCTCCATGCGGCGTCGTGTCCTCTCTTGAGGTGTCAGGCGAGACCGGTCGACCTGCATAGCCTCCACGGCGGGAGGCACAGGAACAGATTGCAGGGGACCAGAGGAGAGAGGAGCCGGGGAGAAGAAACGCCTCGTGCGAACAGAGTCCATATCCTGGCGGAGCTCCTGACGCCTTTCGGAAAAACGCATGTCAATGCGAGTGGCTAGGTGAATGAGTTCATGTAGATTAGCAGGGATTTCTCGTGCGGCCAGAACATCTTTAATGTTGCTGGATAGGCCTTTTTTAAAGGTCGCGCAGAGGGCCTCATTATTCCAGGATAATTCTGAAGCAAGAGTACGGAATTGTACGGCATACTCGCCAACGGAAGAATTACCCTGGACCAGGTTCAACAGGGCAGTCTCAGCAGAAGAGGCTCGGGCAGGTTCCTCAAAGACACTTCGAATTTCCGAGAAGAAGGAGTGTACAGAGGCAGTGACGGGGTCATTCGGTCCCAGAGCGGTGTGGCCCAAGACAGGGCTTTTCCAGACAGAAGGCTGACTACGAAAGCCACCTTAGACCTTTCAGTGGGAAACTGGTCCGACATCATCTCCAGGTGCAGGGAACATTGGGAAAGAAAGCCACGGCAAAACTTAGAGTCCCCATCAAATTTATCCGGCAAGGATAGTCGTAGACCAGAAGCGGCCACTCGCTGCGGAGGAGATGCAGGAGCTGGCGGAGGAGATGATTGCTGAAGCTGTGGTAGTAACTGCTGAAGCATAACGGTCAGTTGAGACAGCTGTTGGCCTTGTTGCGCTATCTGTTGCGACTGCTGGGCGACCACCGTGGTGAGGTCAGCGACAACTGGCAGAGGAACTTCAGCGGGATCCATGGCCGGATCTACTGTCACGATGCCGGCTGGCAGGTAGTGGATCCTCTGTGCCAGAGAGGGATTGGCGTGGACCGTGCTAGTGGATCGGTTCTAAGTCACTACTGGTTTTCACCAGAGCCCGCCGCAAAGCGGGATGGTCTTGCTGCGGCGGTAGTGACCAGGTCGTATCCACTAGCAACGGCTCAACCTCTCTGGCTGCTGAAGATAGGCGCGGTACAAGGGAGTAGACAGAAGCAAGGTCGGACGTAGCAGAAGGTCGGGGCAGGCAGCAAGGATCGTAGTCAGGGGCAACGGCAGGAGGTCTGGAACACAGGCTAGGAACATACAAGGAAACGCTTTCACTGGCACGATGGCAACAAGATCCGGCAAGGAAGTGCAGGGGAAGTGAGGTGATATAGGAAAGTGCACAGGTGATAACACTAATTGGAACCACTGCGCCAATCAGCGGCGCAGTGGCCCTTTAAATCGCAAAGACCCGGCGCGCGCGCGCCCTAGGGAGCGGGGCCGCGCGCGCCGGGACAGGACTGACGGAGAGCGAGTCAGGTACGGGAGCCGGGGTGCGCATCGCGAGCGGGCGCTACCCGCATCGCGAATCGCATCCCGGCTGGAGGCGGTATCGCAGCGCCCCGTGTCAGTGGATCTGACCGGAGCGCTGCAGTGAGGAGAGTGTAGCGAGCGCTCCGGGGAGGAGCGGGGACCCGGAGCGCTTGGCGTAACAAGGAAGAGGGATGAAATGTGCCATTTTGGAGAATCGATCAACGACCACCCAAATAACAGTGTTGCCACGGGAAGGGGGTAAATCAGTAATAAAATCCATACCAATCAGAGACCAAGGCTGTTCGGGGACAGGCAGAGGATGAAGAAAACCAGCGGGCTTCTGGCGAGGAGTCTTATCCCGGGCACAGATAGTGCAGGCTCGCACAAAGTCCACAACATCCGTCTCCAGAGTCGGCCACCAATAGAAGCGAGAGATGAGTTGCACAGATTTCTTGATGCCTGCATGACCTGCGAGATGGGAGGAGTGACCCCATTTGAGGATTCCGAGGCGTTGGCGTGGAGAAACAAAGGTCTTTCCTGGAGGAGTTTGCCTGATGGAGGCTGGAGAAGTGGAAATCAGGCAGTCAGGAGGAATGATGTGTTGCGGAGAGAGTTCAACTTCAGAAGCATCCGAGGAACGAGAGAGAGCATCGGCCCTAATGTTCTTATCGGCAGGCCGAAAGTGAATTTCAAAATTAAATCGGGCAAAGAACAGAGACCACCTGGCCTGGCGAGGATTCAGCCGTTGGGCAGACTGGAGGTAGGAGAGGTTCTTGTGATCGGTGTAAATAATAACTGGAAATCTTGATCCCTCCAGCAGATGCCTCCATTCCTCAAGTGCTAATTTAATGGCTAGAAGCTCTCGATCCCCGATGGAGTAGTTCCTCTCCGCCGGAGAGAAGGTCCTAGAAAAAAAACCACAAGTAACAGCATGCCCGGAAGAATTTTTTTGTAGAAGGACAGCTCCAGCTCCCACTGAGGAGGCATCAACCTACAATAGGAAGGGTTTGGAAGGGTCAGGTCTGGAGAGCACGGGAGCCGAAGAAAAGGCAGACTTGAGCCGTTTAAAGGCGTCTTCCGCTTGAGGAGGCCAAGACTTGGGATCGGCATTTTTTTTGGTTAAAGCCACGATAGGAGCCACAACGGTAGAAAAATGTGGAATAAATTGCCTGTAATAATTGGCGAACCCCAAAAAGCGTTGAATAGCACGGAGTCCGGAGGGGCGTGGCCAATCTAAGACGGCAGAGAGTTTGTCTGGATCCATTTGTAGTCCCTGGCCAGAGACCAAGTATCCTAGGAAAGGAAGAGATTGGCATTCAAACAGACATTTCTCTATTTTGGCATAGAGTTGATTGTCACGAAGTCTCTGAAGAACCATACGGACATGCTGGCGGTGTTCTTCTAGATTGGCAGAAAAAATCAGGATATCGTCCAGATATACAACAACACAGGAGTATAAAAGATCACGAAAAATTTCATTAACAAAGTCTTGGAAGACGGCAGGGGCGTTGCACAGGCCAAAGGGCATGACCAGATACTCAAAGTGTCCATCTCTGGTGTTAAATGCCGTTTTCCACTCATCCCCCTCTCTGATGCGGATGAGATTATAAGCACCTCTTAAGTCCAGTTTGGTAAAGATGTGGGCACCTTGGAGGCGATCAAAGAGTTCAGAGATGAGGGGTAGGGGGTAGCGGTTCTTAACCGTGATTTTATTAAGACCGCGGTAGTCAATGCAAGGACGTAGGGAGCCATCTTTTTTGGACACAAAGAAAAATCCGGCTCCGGCAGGAGAGGAGGATTTACGGATAAAGCCCTTTTTTAAATTTTCCTGGACGTATTCAGACATGGCAAGAGTCTCTGGGGCGGATAGAGGATAAATTCTGCCCCGGGGTGGAGTAGTGCCCGGGAGGAGGTCGATAGGACAATCATAAGGCCTGTGAGGAGGTAGAGTCTCAGCTTGTTTTTTGCAAAAAACATCCGCAAAGTCCATATAGGCCTTAGGGAGACCGGTCACAGGAGGAACCACAGAGTCACGGCAAGGGTTACTGGGAACCGGTTTTAGGCAGTCCTTGGAACAAGAGGGCCCCCAACTCTTGATCTCCCCAGTGGACCAATCCAGGGTTGGGGAATGAAGTTGAAGCCAGGGAAGTCCAAGGAGAATTTCAGAAGTGCAATTGGGGAGGACCAAAAGTTCAATCCTCTCGTGGTGAGATCCGATGCACATTAGAAGGGGCTCCGTGCGGAAACGTATGGTACAGTCCAATCTTTCATTGTTTACACAATTGATGTAGAGGGGTCTGGCGAGACTGGTCACTGGGATGTTGAACCTGTTGACGAGAGAGGCCAAAATAAAATTTCCTGCAGATCCGGAGTCCAAGAAGGCCATAGTAGAGAAGGAGAAGGCAGAGGCAGACATCCGCACAGGCACAGTAAGACGTGGAGAAGCAGAGTAGACATCAAGGACTGTCTCACCTTTGTGCGGAGTCAGCGTACGTCTTTCCAGGCGGGGAGGACGGATAGGACAATCCTTCAGGAAGTGTTCGGTACTAGCACAGTACAGGCAGAGGTTCTCCATGCGGCGTCGTGTCCTCTCTTGAGGTGTCAGGCGAGACCGGTCGACCTGCATAGCCTCCACGGCGGGAGGCACAGGAACGGATTGCAGGGGACCAGAGGAGAGAGGAGCCGGGGAGAAGAAACGCCTCGTGCGAACAGAGTCCATATCCTGGCGGAGCTCCTGACGCCTTTCGGAAAAACGCATGTCAATGCGAGTGGCTAGGTGAATGAGTTCATGTAGATTAGCAGGGATTTCTCGTGCGGCCAGAACATCTTTAATGTTGCTGGATAGGCCTTTTTTAAAGGTCGCGCAGAGGGCCTCATTATTCCAGGATAATTCTGAAGCAAGAGTACGGAATTGTACGGCATACTCGCCAACGGAAGAATTACCCTGGACCAGGTTCAACAGGGCAGTCTCAGCAGAAGAGGCTCGGGCAGGTTCCTCAAAGACACTTCGGATTTCCGAGAAGAAGGAGTGTACAGAGGCAGTGACGGGGTCATTGCGGTCCCAGAGCGGTGTGGCCCAAGACAGGGCTTTTCCAGACAGAAGGCTGACTACGAAAGCCACCTTAGACCTTTCAGTGGGAAACTGGTCCGACATCATCTCCAAGTGCAGGGAGCATTGGGAAAGAAAGCCACGGCAAAACTTAGAGTCCCCATCAAATTTATCCGGCAAGGATAGGCGTAAACCAGAAGCGGCCACTCGCTGCGGAGGAGGTGCAGGAGCTGGCGGAGGAGATGATTGCTGAAGCTGTGGTAGTAACTGCTGTAGCATAACGGTCAGTTGAGACAGCTGTTGGCCTTGTTGCGCTATCTGTTGTGACTGCTGGGCGACCACCGTGGTGAGGTCAGCGACAACTGGCAGAGGAACTTCAGCGGGATCCATGGCCGGATCTACTGTCACGATGCCGGCTGGCAGGAGGTGGATCTTCTGTGCCAGAGAGGGATGGCGAGGACCGTGCTAGTGGACCGGTTCTAAGTCACTACTGGTTTTCACCAGAGCCCGCCGCAAAGCGGGATGGTCTTGCTGCGGCGGTAGTGACCAGGTCGTATCCACTAGCAACGGCTCACCTCTCTGGCTGCTGAAGATAGGCGCGGTACAAGGGAGTAGACAGAAGCAAGGTCGGACGTAGCAGAAGGTCGGGGCAGGCAGCAAGGATCGTAGTCAGGGGCAACGGCAGGAGGTCTGGAACACAGGCTAGGAACACACAAGGAAACGCTTTCACTGGCACGATGGCAACAAGATCCGGCAAGGAAGTGCAGGGGAAGTGAGGTGATATAGGGAAGTGCACAGGTGATCAGACTAATTGGAACCACTGCGCCAATCAGCGGCGCAGTGGCCCTTTAAATCGCAAAGACCCGGCGCGCGCGCGCCCTAAGGAGCGGGGCCGCGCGCGCCGGGACAGGACCGACGGGGAGCGAGTCAGGTACGGGAGCCGGGGTGCGCATCGCGAGCGGGCGCTACCCGCATCGCGAATCGCATCCCGGCTGGAGGCGGTATCGCAGCGCCCCGGGTCAGTGGATCTGACCGGAGCGCTGCAGTGAGGAGAGTGTAGCGAGCGCTCCGGGGAGGAGCGGGGACCCGGAGCGCTCGGCGTAACAATTGTGACATCATGGCCATGCCCCTTGTGATGTCATGCCACGCCCCTTCAATGCAAGTCTATGGGAGAGGGTGTGGCAACTGCCACTCTCCCTCCCATAGACTTGCATTGAGGGGATGTGGCATGACGTCATGACCCTGCAGCCCACACCCGGCATTCGGAACAACATTTTCAAAATGCTGGGGCAGTGGAATACCCCTTTAAATTTTGTGTACAGCACTGTGAAATATGTTGATGCTATATATGCGACAGGAAAAAGGTGCATATATAAAGCTGAGCTACGAAAATAGAGCACCAGAAGTAGAATATATATCTGCATGACCTTCTTTTGCAATGATTATGTGCTATTAAACTATATACTTTTAAGCCTTTCAACAAAAACTACCAGATCAAAAAAAAAAACAAAAAAAAACAAACAAACAAGAAAAAAACATTTTCATGTGTACAGTGCCCTGGAATTAATGTTAATATATGAGAAATAAGAAGAAACTATTATTGGTAACAAATAAATAAATAAACAAACAAACAAACAAAGAAAATAAATCATGATCTCCATCGACATCCATTCAACAATTGTCTAAAAATCTAATAGAATTTACAAGCAAATAGCACAAACTGATCATGTCTTTTTACAGTATATCATTTCTTTTGTCACTGCGATGGCTTTAGTGGATGCAGAGGAAACAGTCACACAAGGGCCATGGTGCATGAGTATTCCCAAAGACCTTTTAGCCATGGTAAAAATGACACCAATATTATAAATATAGAAGGCATATAGTACGGTAGGTATGGAGCTCTGTAAGGCTGGGTTTACATATGTCTGGCATCAGGCATAGGTGAACTCAGCCTAATCCAGACACAATTTATGCCACAACTGATGACAAGTTTACATCAGTTGTATCACATCCGGCATCCATTGTTTTTGCACAGCGGATGGGGGAACGCAGCAATCTGCGTTCCCCTGCCTGGTGCCCTGCAGCGTGTCCAACCATCCGGTGTCAAAATTGAGACGCTGGATGATTGTGAACTGTCCCATTCAAATGAATGGGATCAGTTCTAGCATCAGGCCGGACGCCTGAAATATGTGAACCCAGCCTTACCGATTTTGCATTGGGGCAAAGCACGTTACACCTCTACCTCCTGCACAGTTTCTAAAAAAAATAATTATCATAAGAATAATAATGCAGAATTATTTTACAGAAAAATTTGCTCTCATTTTGTACATTTCTATAGGAATACATATTTTGAAGATTTACTCTTTGCTCCTCTTGATACTTTGCAGAATAAAATTTTTGCTCATTTTCTCTCCTTTCAATCGGTTGTGAAGAACAACAATTGCGAGATCATTTCTACTTACCGTATTTTTCACCATATGAGATGCACTTTTTGTTCCCCAAAACTGGGGGGGAAAAGTTGGTGCGTCTTATACAGCAAATACACATTAAAACCCTGTCATATCACGGTGGTCCCTGCGGCCATCAACGGCCGGGACCTGCGGCTAATACAGGACATCACCGATCGCTTGATGGCGGTAGAGAAGTTCCAGAGCGATGGGGACACCCCGGGGACGCGGCAACAGCGATGGAGGGCGACATCCAAGGCAGCGGTGACGAGCGGTGACGGGTCCGGAGCGGTGGGAACACGTGAGTATTACCTCCTATTCCAGTGGTCTTCAACCTGCGGACCTCCAGATGTTGGAAAACTACAACTCCTGGCATGCCCGGACAGCCAACAGCTGTCCGGGCATACTGGAAGTTGTAGTTTTGCAACATCTGGAGGTCCGCAGGTTGAAGATCACTGTCCTATACTTTACATTGTATTTGGTTCAGAATGTTTTTTTTCTAGATTTTCCTCCTTTAAAATTGGGTGCATTTTATATGCCGGAGCGTCTTATATGGCGAAAAATACGGTATACTTTATGCTTCTCAAATTGCTCATCCTGGATTTGCATTATATTAGGGAAGCCAAAATACAAATAGTTTCACAACTGAACTAATTTTATTTGTATAAAAACATGATTTAATAAGGATAGTAAATTCCTAGAGCAGCAGGTGGTGTGTGCAAGCTTCTACAAGAGCCCGTAACCGAAAGAACACCAAAACACAGTCCTCAGCTACTGCAATGAATCTTCTATTTAATCCAATGAAATTATATGTCATGTGAATATTTATGGCACTTGAATTGCAGCCATCTAATACGCTAGTGCAGTAAAATGTTATAATGAACAAATGCACTGTAAGCATAATATTTGCTGTAATACAAGAACCTCTAGTAAAGGTGCAGCCATAGAAGCCAAATACAACAATAACTCGAACTGCGATATGGATTTCTTCATTTTACTTATCTAAACATCTTTTAACTTCAATGCTCTCTATAAGACACCATTTTTTTTTCTTCAGACATATATTCAGTATGGAAGATTTCAAGACATCTGCATATACAGATGTTAGGACATAATACTTCACATAGTTAGTTGACATTCTGATGTTATTCCCATGAAGAGTTCAGCCTGTACTTTTAAGGCAATATACTTTTTACTATCATTTTTTACCATATGTTGATTTTTTTTTCAATCTTTTTTTTTTTTTTTTGGTGCCGTCTTTAGTTTCTGTAATGGAGAGATTAAGATGTGACATATTTTATGACTTCATAAACTATGGATTTCTTTCTATAATTTTAATTTTGTAAAAAGCACATAAAAAGCAAAGGAGAAACAATAAAAAAAAAAGAACCGATGCTTGCTTGCGGGATTAAATGAATGCTTTGTTTTATTTTCCTTTGAAGTGTGCACTTTGTGAGTCACAAAATATAAATGATGTTTCCTTAAAACACTTTCGAACAAAATGCATCTCATGGTTAAAATGGAAATTTAGGTGTTTTTCATATTTTTTTATACTTTATAACCCTGTAATGCTTTTTGTGGAAGAAATGTGTGACTTTTCAAAAAAGTATGCCTCTTACACCAAGGGGGTAGGTAGGGGCAAGAAGAGGGGCACGGTTTCTTCCCCAGTACACCCCCTTACATGCGACTTTAGGTCCAATCTGCGACTGCAAAACTTGCAGACACCTAAGCCATCTCAGAGATCGCCTACATTTCTGAGCCAGACACACAGGCCCACTTGATTTGCTAGGAGACTTGTAGTGAATCAAGTGCAGTGAAAATGGGTGGATCTTGTATATAAGTACAACATACAGTATTTAGTATTTTGGAGTGTCCCAGAACATACAAACTCATATGTTGCATTGGAATGGATTCACAAACAGGACTTCAATACGTTTGAACTAACCATTGGGCCACCGTGATACCTCAAAACAAAATGCTTAAGAACTTCAGTGATACAACAAAGGTAGTATTCACACCTGCGCCCTGAGGAAGCCCAAAGACCTCTTGGCCATAAAAGAAGTAACTGTGGTGTCCCGGTACCGTATCCTATCCGGTACCTGCGTATGTGGGTCCCCTTAGCCAGAGTCCCTAGGACATCGGGGTCCCCATTGTCTAGTTCACCCCTGGTCACCTCTCATCTAGATAGTTATTGAGCTAATGGTTCATTTAGGATGCATGTAAATATGATTGTATAAATGTCTATAAATAGTTAATTACCTGTATACATCGTGGCAGGACCTGCGGGTCACGTGATCAGGAAAACTCTATGGTTTTTGCTTTAGGACCTTTGGAGATCCCTGTGACGTAATCTACCCATCACTCCTTGTAACGGTGAGTGACAGTTACTGGGGCCAATCCAAAACGGCCCTGCCCATATAAGGGAGCGGCGGCCATTGTTCTTCCTCTTTGCTCCTTCGCTCCTGCCGAGGAAGGTCCTGTACAGCTATCTCCCGCAGTGAGTTAGGCCCGAGCCTTACGGCAATGGCTGATCGATTCTAAATTGAGAGTGTATCAATCCCTAAGCACTCTGCATGATCACCGGACCTTATCTATCCCCTAAAATCGGACGGATCTGCAAATATTACCCTAAATTCAGAGACTGTATCTAAAAGTCAAGGTCCGCAACAACTGTCAGTCATTGCACTATATAGAAACTGTATTCCTGAGACTGTTATTGTGCATTGGATGTACCGCAAGCCTTTCAGTAAAGTTTGTTCAAGTTCAAGTACCTTGATGACCTTCAGTCATTTTGTATATGCACCTATTGTTACTGTCAAGGGCGGCGATAGGCCGGAGAATTACCTCAGCATACTAGCCCTCAGCCTGGCGTCACGAACTATAGGGTTAACATTAACCCCTCATTTACCGAAACAACACCCCAACTACCATACACCCCCAAAGGGCTACCACATAACCTATATTATAAACCTATATGGAAGGTAGGTGACCCTTAGTGGCCTAGACTGGAGGCAACAGATGGATAAAAAGTTTTAGAGGGGACAAAATCTAATAAAGTTAGCCCCTAACCCTCACCGGTAATGTATAAGAAGCAGCAATGCATACAGTGTATGCATCGCAGCTCATTACTGTTCAGGAGCAGGGACAATAGACAGAGGTTTCTGCCCCTGTACTGACATTCTGTCAAACATGTATGCACAGTAATAGGAAATCCTGTCTATAGCCAGACTCCCTGCTTATGTCCAGTACTGAGTGGTGATGCACAGAGGGCTGGCGTCGCTCCAGCGGACCTCCATTTTTAGTACTGTTTCTTATATTGGGTATGTATGTGTATCCATGTGTTAGCCTAACTGCACATTACTGATGGGAGGAATCCATGGTCCCCAGAGTGTATAGAGCATTTAAACACATGGATACTTACCTATATATGTTCATCCTTCTTTTCATTCATGTTCGTCTGTACTGGAGTGACGCCTATTCATTCTCCATTTAGTGGAAGTTTTTTGTTTTCCCCATATATATATATATATATATATATATATATATATATATATATTTATATATATATATATACTTTTATAAATATTTTAATGTATATCAATAAAATTATCTTTTATTTTTGCAACAAGTGTCTCCAATCTCGTCCTCATTTATTAAGTAACAAGCTGAGTACCCGGCGTTGTCCGGTTTTTCCTTCCTAATCCTTGTTGGGGAGGAAAAAAAACAAAGGAGGAAGCTTTTGACTTCACATCCCGTCCTCACATATTGTTGTCATATCCCGACCTCCTATCCCGTCATCATATCCCGACCTCCTATCCCGACCTTCTATCCCGTCCTCCTATGCCATCCTCCTATCCCGTCCTCCTATCCCATCCTCCTTTCCCGTCCTCCTTTCCCGTTCTCATATCTCAACCTCCTTTCCCGTCCTCCTTTCCCGTCCTCCTATCTCGACCTCCTTTCCCGTCCTCCTATCTCGACCTCCTTTCCCATCCTCCTATCCCGTCCCCCTATCCCGTCCATCTATCCCGTCCTCATATCCTGTCCTCCTTTCCCGTCCTCCTTTCCCCCCTCCTTTCCCGTCCTCCTTTCCCGTCCTCATATCTCGATCTCCTTTCCCGTCCTCCTATCCCGTCCTCCTATTCAGTCCATCTATCCCGTCCTCCAATCCCATCCTCCTATCCCGACCTCCTATCCCGTCCTCCTATCCCGACCTCCTATCCCGTCCTCCTATCCCGTCCTCCTATCACGACCTCCTATCCCATCCTCATATCTTGACCTCCTATCCCGTCCTCCCATCTCGACCTCCTATACCGTCCTCCTATATCGTTCTCCTATCTCGACCTCCTATCCCGACCTCCTATCCTGACCACCTATCTCGACCTCCTATCCCGTCCTCCTATCCCGACCTCCTATCCCGTCCTCCTATCCCGTCCTCCTATCACGACCTCCTATCCCATCCTCATATCTTGACCTCCTATCCCGTCCTCCCATCTCGACCTCCTATACCGTCCTCCTATATCGTTCTCCTATCTCGACCTCCTATCCCGACCTCCTATCCTGACCACCTATCTCGACCTCCTATCCCGACCTCCTATCTCGACCTCCTATCCCGACCTCCTATCCAGTCCTCCTATCCCGTCCTCCTATCTCGACCTCCTATCTCGACCTCCTATCCCGACCTCCTATCCTGGTCCTCCTATCCCGGTCCTCCTATCTCGACCTCCTATCCCGACCTGTAATATGTGTACCAGTTATTGAAATATCTCCAGCCGTACGGAAGTTATGTGGGAACATACATTTCCTATTGATTTGCATGGGACTTTAAACAAAAACCCCGACCCTCACAAATGGGGGTAGTTAAGGGTTGAATTAACTATCCTATACAGTGATCCCTCAACTTACAATGGCCTCAACATACAATAGTTTCAACATACAATGGTCTTTTCTGGACCATTGTAACTTGAAACCAGACTCAACATACAATGGTACAGACAGTCCAGATCTGTGAAACGTGTCACAACTGGAGGAACTGACCAATCAGAATGGGCATTTTACTGGTAAATCACCTCTATTACTGAAGTACATGCACTGACCGGCTGTCTGGTAGCGCCCCCTACAGTACAGGGAGGAACTACAAGTTCTGTACTACTCCTTACCTGTGCCAGGGTTGGCTGCTCCTTTGGACACCAAGTAAGGGCGGCTCCATTTGGGACACTGTGTGTACTGTATAGGACCCTGAAGAAGCCCATGTTCTTTACATAAACCATTGTTTCCCAACCAGGAAACACTGGCATAGACAGTGATTTACAGCTCCCAGCTGATCTTTCTTACTTTTATATGTAAGGAATTGCTTTATCTATATTAGTTATCTATTTATTTTTCTTTAATCCTCACTTTTTCCTATTTTGGATGACATGTTGGTGGCTTCAGAACCAAGTACCAGGTTTCCATAGAGTTATGGTTTCAACATACAATGGTTTCAACATACAATGGTCATCCTGGAACAAATTAATATTGTAACTTGAGGGACCACTGTATTTTAAGAGGACATATAAGTAACATGTGACCAAGTATTATCGAAATATCTCCAGCCGTTTGGAAGTTATGCAGTAACATATATTTCCCATTGACTTGTATGGGACTTTAAACATAAACCCCACCCCTGGCAAATGGGGGGTGAGTAAGGGTTAAATTACCTATCCTATGTTTGTTGTTGACATATAAGTAACATGTGTGCCAAGTTTCATGTTAATATCTTTAGCCGTTTGGGCGTGATGCTATAACATACATACATACATACACACACACACGTTGAGTTTTATATATAGAGATAGAAAATCCTGTCTATAGCTTGATTCTCTGCTTATGTCCCGTACTGAGTGGTGATGCACATGCTATGTGCATCACTGCTCGCTTCACATGCACCAGGACAGGTTAGGGGGCGCAATATTTGCCTTGTTCCCATTGGGGTCTCTATTACACATTTTGCACTGAGGTCTAGGATCTGTATCAGAAAAACATAGTATTGTTCTTTAGAGAGTTGATTTTTCAGGTCATATCAATGTTTTGGTATTAACTGAATTTATTTAGAAGAACAATCCTCTGATTTGGCTTTTTTTAAGGGGTACTCCGCCCCTAGACATCTTATCCCCTATTCAATGGATGGGGGATAAGATGTCTGATCCCCCAAAGCCCCTGCAGCACCCAGTTTAGAGCGTCGGGTGCAGCGCTGGAGACTCGTGACATCATGGCCCAGCCCCGCATGTGATGTCA
Organism: Hyla sarda; assembly: GCF_029499605.1. Taxonomy (NCBI): domain Eukaryota; kingdom Metazoa; phylum Chordata; class Amphibia; order Anura; family Hylidae; genus Hyla; species Hyla sarda. The sequence continues at coordinate 386,255,729 of NC_079191.1, read as the reverse complement.
TGGCCATGCCCCCTCAGTGCAAGTCTATGGGAGGGGGCATCACGCCCCCTCCCATAGACTTGCATTGAGGGGGCATAACCGTGACATCACGAGCCTGCGCCCCGCATCGCCAGTCATCCGGCACAGAGCAAAGTTCGCTCTGTGCACCGCATGTCTGGGGTTCCACAGTCGAGATAGCGGGGAACCCCCGCGATCAGACATCCTATCCTTTAGATAGTGGATAAGATGTCAAGGGGCAGAGTACCCCTTTGAACCCTCCCACAAGCAGATGTATGACCATCTAAAACTATATATAACATAACAAGAGCATAATTAAAAGCGATACAAACATTTTCGATTTTCCCATGTCCCGGATCTAAAAGATGCCCCCCTGCCTTATGTGGGATGGACAATATGATGATGAAGGGGATCCCTGTAACTTATTCTGCAGTTCTTATAATACAGCAGAATTACAGTCAATACAGGAGGGCTATATTTTCCTTAGATGCAGAATATCAAAAGGAAAACGCCGTATAACATAGAATAAAAACATTTGTACGAGGCAGCAGAAAGTTTCACAGGATAATGAAGGGCAATTGGAGACTTATTGGACAAGGTGAAGCCGCGCCTTCATCATAGACTCGTACTGACTTCATCATCTCGAGGAGAAAATCTGTTTTTACTTGTTCTATATCTTTATCTCTATGATCTACTCTGGCTTGAAAGTTGTCTGTTTGCTTTAAACATTTTAATTGTCATAGGATTCAATACATTATGTTCCCTGAACATCTGTTTTTCATGTAACTGTTTTATGTGAAGATTTTTCGCTTATTCTACCTTTCTCTTTTGAACAACAAAAAAAAAAATAAATAAAAAAAAAAAAATATATATATATATATATATATATATATATATATATATATATATATATATAAATAATAACTGTAACATATATAAATAAAAAAAAAGTACAAATACAAAGATTGGGACTAATAGAAAGTAATAAGAAATGTTAGAATTATTTAAATTTGGTCACATGTCATTATTGGCGCCTAAGACTTAACAGTTCAAGTATACTGATCTAATTTTAAATTTTTATTTTGCATTATTAATTTTTTTGCATATATCCTCACTACATGCAAGACTGAAGGTTCTATTTAATGCTGTGTGTACATTTGGGCTATATGTTAGAGATACACATAAGGAGTAGAGATGAGCCACGATTCGTCACAAACTTCTTGGCTCGGCAGTTGATGACTTTATCTTGCATAAATGAGTTCAGCTTTCAGGTGCTCTGGTGGGCTGGAAAAGGTGGATACAGTCCTAGGAGGGAGTCTTCAGCCCACCGGAGCACCTGAAAGCTGAACTCATTTATGCAGGCTAAAGTCAGCAACTGCCGAGCCGAGAAGTACGTGACGAATCGAATTACTGTAAGTTCGCTCATCTCTAATTGGGATTATTCGTGACGTACCTCTTATGCAGTGTTTGCCAACCAGTGTGCCTCCAAAATACAACTCCTAGTATGTCCGGACAGCCTGTGGGGGAGCAATGCTGAACTTGTAAGGGTGCATCTGTTGCGGAATTAAAGTTGTCAAATTTTACAAGGCAATTCTTATGTATGCGACTTCAGAATTTACAACTGCGGATACACAGTGGATCCGATGTGTGTAAATGCACCTTAGGGTCCGTTCACCCGCACGGATTTACTTGCGTGTGTCCCACTGAGAGTTCAATTGGGTCTGCAGCGGACTTTCAGCATGGGAAGCTGCTGCAGACAGCAATGGAGAGCTCGTCCCCATTCAAACTTTTAGCGGGAAACATGCAAGTAAATCAGTTCATGTGAATGGACCCCAAGGGTAGGGGCACACGTGCCGTATATTGCTAAATATTTGCTGCTGCATATTTTCCTAACTATTGAAGCCAATGAGAGACAAAATCAGCTGCGTGTTTTGCTATCCATTGACTTCAATGTGTAGAAAAATATGCAGCAAAATACAGCACGTATGACTCTAAGGGTATATTCACACGTACAGTATCCTGCGCATATTTATTGTGCAGGATATGAAGCTGCAGATTTTCTGCTTCAGATTTCAATGTTAAATGATTGACTGAAAGCAGCTTCCAAACCTATGCATCAAATATGTGCAGGATACTGTAGGTGTGAATAGACCCTAAAGGTAGGGTAACATGTAAGGGGTCCGCAGTGTATCGGCTGGTGACCCGACCCATGGTGTGACTCCAGCTGTTGAAACCCGCCCCTTCCTCGTCTCACCCCACCTCACCTCGCCCCAGCCATCCGCCACTTCAGCACAGTGCAATCAGACATCGCAGTGCACGTGGCATCTTGCAGGCCCCTGTGTGGCTGCTCGGAGTGGCGGATTGCTGCTGCGAGCAGGCCAGGGGGCCAGGCAGGGGGTGGGGGTCTCGCAACAGCTGGAGGCACACTTGGGGTCGGGTCACCGGCGGATCGGCAGCTGGTGCAGTTGACGTCACGGCCATGTCCCCTAGTGACATCACGTCACATCCCTCCATTCATGTCTATGGGAGGCGGCTTTTGGATAGGGGATAAGATGTATAAAGCCGGGATACCCCTCTAAAGGGGTACTCCGGCGCTTAGACATCTTATCCCCTATGTAAAGGATAGGGCATAAGATGCCTGATCGCGGGTGTCCCGCCGCTGGGGACCCCCATGATCTTGCATGCCGCACCCCGTTAAAATCAGTCCCCAGAGCGTGTTCGCTCCGGGTCTGATTACTGTCGATCACGGGGTCGGAGCATTGTGATGTCACGGCTCCGCCCCCGTGTGATGTCACGCTCCGCCTCCTCAATGCAAGCCTATGGGAGGGGGCGTGGCTGCTGTTGCGCCCCCTCCCGTAGATTTGCATTGAGGGGGCGTGGTGTGACATCACACGGGGGCGGAGTCGTGAAGTCACGATCTTCTGTTCCGGGAGCCAGAACCTCCAGCTCTGCCGGAAGCACATACAGGTGGGTGCTGCAGGCTATATTGCGGGGGTCCCCAGCCACAGGACCCCCGCGATCAGGCATCTAGGGGTGGAGTACCCCTTTAAGCTCTAAATGAAACTTGTAAACTGTCAGGTGCATTCCCCATTGAATTCAATGCAACCCAATGGAAAAAAAGTGTTGTAAATCAATGGAATACATTTACTGCCATATCTTTATTGATTTAATTGTGTATTAGGAGAACAATGTCTTAAAGATGACTGAAAATGCTCTTCCTCTTTAATTAACAAGGGGCTGTTGAATTGGTCTCAAAACCATAATGGGAGGCCATTTTGAACCTCTTCTCCGTATTCCCAGTGCTGCAATATTTCAGAAGAATTATCAAGGACTCTAAATCCAGATATGACCCGAGCATCCTCTACCCACAAGTAGGTGATGTCACTTCTATTTATACTCCATTGATGTAACCAAATAAATCATTTATATTATTATTTATACACTTACACCTCTCTATATTAAAGATATCCATCCCGATTAAACATGCTTATGCCATTTATTGTAAGCGTACATTTCAGTATTCTTTTATTTTATTTTTTGCAGTGAATTTATGGCGGAAATTTATATGAGAGAATAGTGCCAAGAGATTCCCACAAAGCATGTGTCTCAGTTCTGCTCCAACTAATCGGTAATATCAATATTAGTTATATCCATTAATGATTTGACATCTCTACTGCAACGCTGCAGAATGAGCGAAGCCCGGGCAGAACGCACAGCAGATCTGCTCAGCATAGTAACAGTCTTTATGCCTGGAAATTTATGGACCATGGACAGTTTATAAGAAACGATGTAGTTCATCAGAGCCCCAGACTGATGGAACACATGGGAATATTTTGCACAGGAAGTTAGGTTTTAAAATAATACTTACTTTGATAGAACTGTTTTTCTAGCTAACTAAAACAGTAGGGGAACTGTGGGCCACTTAGGCTTAAAACATAAATATATTTGTAAGTTAACCAACTGCTAAACTGATAATTTATTCCTTATGGGCATACCTGGCAGAATGAATGAGACAAGGAATTGGAATGGGCAAGAAATAGGTAAGTATTTTAATATGTAAATGTATCTACTGCCGCAGTCTCAAACTGTGTCCCTGCAGATGTTGCAAAACTTCAACTTGTAGCATGCCCAGACAGCCGTTGGCTGTCCGGGAATGCTGGGAGTTGAAGTTTTGTAACATCTGGAGGGACACAGTTTGAGACCACTGATTGAATGGGATAAGGGAATGGGCAAGAAATAGGTAAGTATTTTAATATGTAAAAGTCTCTAATGCCGCAGTCTTATACTGTGTCCCTCCAGATGTTGCAAAACTTCAACTCCCAGCATGTCCGGACAGCCAACGGCTGTCCGGGCATGCTGGGAGTTGAAGTTTTGCAAAATCTGGACGGACACAGTTTGAGACCGCTGATTCAATGGTATAATGGAAGTCACCCAAACATTCATGGAGGTAAAGCTGACATTGCTTCTTTTTTATGCAAAGACACCGAGCTGTGGATTATTTTCATCTCATTTATATTTTATTTATGGTTATAGGGGGACATTTATCAAGGAATTTAGAGCGTTTTTTTTTTTTTCCTTTTTTGCTTACTCCGGGCGCACAAAAATGTGCACGTGTGACCAGGGCCGGCTCCGCCTATAGGCAAAGTAGGCAGCTGCCTAGAGCACACTCTTGATGGGGGCGCTGCTCTGCCCACATCAATAAAGTTATTCAACATCTAAAGCAGTAGTAAGGTGATTACATGAGGAGGAGGTTTGTTACAGTCTGTCACCCCAGTAGTAAGGTTATTACATGAAGAGGAGGTTTGTTACAGTGTGTCACCCCAGTAGTAAAGGAGATTACATGTGGAGGAGGTTTGTTAAGGTGTGTCACCACAGTAGTAAGGTAATTACATGAGGAGGAGATTTGTCACAGCGTGTCACCCCAGTAGTAAGGTAATTAAATGAGGAGGGGGTTTGTTACAGTGTGTCACCATAGTAGTAAGGTAATTACATGGGGAGGGGGTTTGTTACAGTGTGTCACGCCAGCAGTAAGGTGATTACATGAGAAGGGAGTTTGTTACAGTGTGTCACCTCAGTAGTAAGGAGATTACATGAGGAGGGGGTTTGTTACAGTGTGTCACCCGAGTAGTAAGGAGATTACATGAGGAGGGGGTTTGTTACAGTGTCACACCAGCAGTAAGGTGATTACATGAGGAGGGGGTTTGTTACAGTGTGTCACCCGAGTAGTAAGGAGATTACATGAGGAGGGGGTTTGTTACAGTGTCACATCAGCAGTAAGGTGATTACATGAGGAGGGGGTTTGTTACTGTGTGTCACACCAGCAGTAAGGTGATTACATGAGGAGGGGGTTTGTTACAGTGTGTCACCCCAGTAGTAAGGAGATTACATGAGGAGGGGGTTTGTTACAGTGTGTCACCCCAGTAGTAAGGTGGGGTGAAGCAAAAGCCATAAGATGTCATTGTGAAAAAAAACTTTAAAAGGAGCAATACATTATTTGGATTAATCTAAGGGTATGTTCACAGGTGGCAGGTTAGTTCCAGAAATTTCGGCAACGGTTCAATTAATCTGAATGGGGTTTGCCGAAATCCATGCAACACACTAACAATGAATCCATTTGTGTACAAATCTATATAATATACATGAGAGATATTCAGTTGCAGACATTTCTGCACCAGATCTGTGTGAACATTCCAGTTGCGCTATCAATATACACTTTTTTATTTTCGTCAACTGACATTTACTTGATGATAACGACAGGGTCAGTCCAACCCCAAAATGCCTTAAATATAGAATTTCCTTCCTTGTTCCTTCCACTTTGCTTCTTTACTTCCTTCTCTCAAGTAGTGTTGCTCGCGAATATTCGCAATGCGAATTTTATTCGCGAATATCGCATATTCGCGAATTACTATATATTCGTAATTACGAATATTTGTTTTTCTTTCTTTTTTTTTTCACAGTACACATCACAGTGATCATCCCTCTCTGCTTCCAGCTTGTGTGGTATAAAGAAGGCTCTAATACTACTGTGTGAGACTGGCATGCGAATTTTCGCATATTTTTGTATATGCAAATTTTCGCATATGCGAAAATAAAACGTGAATTTTGCGAATATGCGAATTTAGCGAATATATGATGAATATTCGTCCATATATTCGCGAAATTTCGCGAATACGAATATGGCCTATGCCGCTCAACACTACTCTCAAGTAGCTCCCCAGTGTTTTTCTGTCCCCTTTTTGCATCTCCCTTTTTCCCTTCCCAACTTGTCCTCCCTCTCAGCGGGTGAAAAAAAAAAAAAGGCACCACTTTTGTGCCGGTAGCGAGGGTCCAATAAGGTGGAGTGATCCCGCTGCCAAAAGTGACAATTCGGTGGTCACTACGCAAGTAATTGAGCATGCATCATGCCATTTGTGCAAGTGACTCGGAGGGACTCCTTAACCCCATCTACACTGCATACTGCCACGATGTGTCTGGGTCCTCTGTCTCACCTTCCTCATAACCCTCTAGCTCTTCTGGCTGCTCCTCCACTCCTGTCAGGTGACTATAAAAACCTCCCATTTCGCGAAACCTAAACTGTGCTCCACTGTGCCCTTTCCCTCTCCTCCTCCAGTTCAGCCCCCCACAGGGCTCATGTGGCCATGAGATGTAGGCGCCACGTCTCCAGTGCCCTGACCAGCCATCGTTTCCAACACGTGTTGAAATTAAGAAGTGGAATGACGTCGTTCATCCCTTAATCCTGGCGACTGACTAATTATTTGGCTTCCTCAAAGGGCCTGAACAAACAGCAGGTGTCACGTATGAGCTGCACTGGTTGACATTGAAGTTACACAGGGGAGTCCCTTATCCGCTTGGATCATCAAGAAATCGGTGAAGGCTTTTCTCTGTTCGTATATTCGGTCCAACATATGGAGGGGGGAATTCCAACGTGTGGAAACGTTGCAAATCAGACTATGTTGGGGGATACCGTTCTGTACCGTAAAGGAGGTTGTCCTTTGCGGTGTACGAGTGGCTGAAGTGCATGCAAAGTTTCCTTCCCATTGTTAGGATGTCTTGCAGATGGGGGAACACTTCAGGAACCACTAGACAACCAGATTGAATACGTGTGCCATGCAGGGCACATGGCTCAGACTTCCTTGTCACAGCACAAACGAGATGTTCTTCCCGTTGTCAGTCCCCATGGTTTGCATTTCCAGTTTTAGTGGAGTAAGCCATGATTCGATTTCTTGATTAATGACATTTAGCAGTTCCTCCATTGTGTGACTCCGTTCGCCAAGGCAAACCATGTGAAGAACACCATGACACTGCCATGCCCTGCACACTTGGTATGCTGGAGGGGCACTGAGACTTGTCCATGTAGTGGAGGCTGAGGACACGGTGGAGGATGATGAGGCGCAGTCGCACACTGTCACAGGACCACCGGCCTGAGAGCGTGGAGGCGTGATCCTGTCCAAGTTGCTGTTGTGGTTATGCAGGAACCACATTCACCCAGTGGGCCGTAAAGGACATGTATTCACCCTGACCATAGTTACAGCTCCACACATCAGTGCTGCCATGCACTTTGGTACATACTGACAGGCTCAAGGACTGGCCCACCTTCTTTTCCACAAACTTGTGCAGGGCTGGTACTGCTTTTTTCACAAAGAAATGACTGCTTGGGACTCTCCACCTCCGCTTGGCACAAGCCATCAGTTCTCTGAAAGGTGCAGAGTCCACCACTTGAAATGGAAGGTACTTTAGCACCAGCAACTTGGACAGGAGCACATTCAGCTTCTGCATGGGCTCATACTGTTGTCTCTTGGACATGGCTTAGCCGATGGATTGCTGGCAGAATAAATGACACGAAGTAGGAGGAGCAGGAGCATCTGTAGCGACATAAGATGGGTATGACACACTGCTTCCTTCGGCTGAGGTGGTGGAGCTTTGGCTGGCTGAAACAGGGAGCAGTGTGCAACTGGGTGATGCAGCAGGCGCATCTTGCATGTGGCCATGTTAACCTCCTTCGGATGCTTGATGAAAAACTGCCACAATGTCGAGTAGCTGATTTTCCCACCAACACTCCAAACTGATTGACTGCTACTGCCGCCAACTCCAGGAACCCCTGTTCCACTACCTCCTGGGAAGGTAGGTGGTCTACCCTGCGAAGCAGGGGGTCTACCCCAGGCACGTTTGGCTTCAGACTTTCCACTTCTGCCACCATGCTGACTGCCAACCATGCTACCACCTTGCTGGCTCAGCTGCTGCCTCATGGGCAACCTGCAACCCTCTTCACCTGATGATGATGAAGCCCCTTCTGCATCAGGCTCCCAAGTGCGATCAGCTTAATCATCGGCTTCCTCAACAGTGTCTGCTTCAGGAGCCTGAATGCTCGCAACAGCACCTCCCATGCCACTCTCCTCATCACTACTTGCCCACCTAGCAGAGGATGTCTCCCCTACTTCTTGGCTGGGCAGTAGCTGCTGACTGTCCTCTAGTAGATCGTCCTTACTAAATAGTGGAGCTTAACCCACAGCATAAGATACTTCTGTGGGGGAGGGAACAGCATAGGACAGAGTCAATGGGAGGACAACTGCTCCCTGGCCATGCCCACTAAGGGTTGTGTCTGAGAAACCCACTGACTGTTGACTGAGGGTGTCAGATGTCAATTGTGAGGAAGTGGATGACCAACAATACACTCCACTATGCTTAAAACAGTATTTGGCTACAACACCAGCAGGTGTATACTTGGCTGGCCTTTCACAGTAACTAGGCCCTTAGTACTTTAACAGGAACAAAATGGTACACCACTTAGATGTACAATCGGGGTATGCCCTTATGAGGGGTGTACAATGCGCTCCACTTTGCTTAAAACAGTATTTGTCTACAACAAAAGCAGGTGTGTACTTTTGGCTGGCCTTTCACTGTAACTAGGCACTTAGGACTATAACAGGAACAAAATGTTACACCACTTAGATGTATGTATGTTGCATGCACTTATGACGGGAGTACAATGTGCTCCAGTACACTTAAAACAGTATTTGTCTACAACATCAACAGGTGGGTACTTTTGGCTGGCCTTTCACAGTAACTAGGCCCTTAGGACTATAACAGGAACAAAATGGTACACCATTTACATGTATGTACGTGGTATGCACTTATGAGGGGAGTTCAGTGCACTCCAGTATGCTTAAAACAGTATTTGTCTACAACGCCAGCAGGTGCGTACTTTTGGCTGGATTTCACAGTAACTAGGCCCTTAGGACTATAACAAGAACCAAATGGTACACCACTTAGCTCTACGTACCTGGTTGCACTTATGAGGTGAGTACAATGCTCTCCAGTATGCTTAAAACAGTATTTGTCTAGAACAGCATCAGGTGTGTACTTTTGGCTGGCCTTTCACAGTATCTAGGCCCTTAAGACTTTACAGGAACAAAATTATACACCATCTATGTACGCACAGGTTACACTTAATAGAGGACAATACACTCAGCTACCTAACCAGTATTAGGCATTAATAGCAGGTGATTGTGGCTTTTAGTGCTCTGCTCACCTTAATTGCCTGGCTACTATTAGCTTTTCAGTTATTGTACACACCAGTGCTGCAGCACACAGTTGCTGTGTAGTACACCCAAAATTGGACTTTCTCTCTCAATCTCTCTCCCTTCCCTATCAGTGCTTCTAGACTGGATTTGGGCTTGAGGTGAATTGCTGCTGTAAAACTGCTTTTCTGTGCAACACACACTGCTCCCCGTCCCTCACTCTCTGCAATAGAATGCTGATGTGAGTGGCCGCAAGATGACTTCTGATTATATAGGGCTGTGACATCACAGAGGTGGCTGGCTGCATGCTGCATGTGATTCAGGGTCATCCTGCTTACCTTTGTTCTAGCCTTTCCAGCATACCTTGCCCCATCTCCTGACATGTGGAGCCACCATCGTAGATGCCCTGGAGCCTGGACCGCACTAAATGGAGTTTAATGAAGCCATTCAGGCGATCGAATTGCGGCGATATTTGCATTTGTTGCAAAACGAATTTTTCCTGAAAACCATAGTGAGTATATAATTTTGAAGCAGACTCCTTCCATATTATTTTTATTACTTTGACTAAACCTATACCACTGATGGGCAGAGTACACTTAATTTGGTAAAACATGTTTGAATTCCAAGGACAATGCTGTTGACTAGAGATAATTGAACCAAACCTGTAGAACCTGAGTTTTGTCAGAACTTTGTTGAAAGTTTTGTTCAGCTAGAACTCGAACGGAAGGATAACATGACTATATATATATATATATATATATATATAAATAAAGCAAAATCATCTGTAGTTGCAGAATCTTGTAATACCTTTTTTATTGGGCTAACAAGATTATGTAGAGACAAGCTTTCGGGATTCCTCCCTTTATCAAGTCATAAGCATTTCTGAGCTCACAAAGAGAAAACACAGGTTCTATCTCACAAAATATGCAGGGGTTAAAACAACATATGTGGAGAATGGACATTAAGTTGGGCCATAAATTGTATAGCTATAGGACGATAGATTACAGATAAGTATGAGGGGGGCTGGGGAGCAGAGGTGAGAATGGTGGTTACGCTGGACAGAGGAGAAAGGACAATTTTACTACAGGACCATAGACTGAAGATAAGACTTAGACAGGGGGAGGGGGAGCAGGGGTGTAATGGTGTTAGAGCAGGGAGAGGGAAGACAGTTTAGCAAAGATTATAGGAAATTTTGATAATGGGATAAGAAGCTTAAATCCACATTAAGTCCTCTGTTCTTGGAGTCATAAAGAACTATCATTTTGGCTTCAAATGTCTTTCTTTCCTGGGTGTTCTTGAAGTTTCCTTTCAGGATCTTGATTTTGAGGTCCTGTAGGGAGTGACCTGTTTGAGTGAAATGGTGTCCAACTGGGGTGCAATAGTTCTTTTCTCTATGGTTGTTGATGGACGATCTGTGGAGGTTCATCCTTTTATTGAGTGGCTGGCTGATCTCACCAATGTAACATCCCAGGTCACACTTGGTGCATTGTATCATGTAGACTACATTCTCTGTGGTGCAGGAGTATTGTCCCTTGATGTTGTATGTCTTGTTGTTGTGGGAGGCCTCAGAATTTGTGCAGATGTGTTGACAGAGTTTACAGCGCGATTTGGCGCAAGGTTTGGTCCCATTGTCTGTATCTGATGTGTCTGTGGGTAGTTTCCTATTGACCAGCTTTTGTTTTAAGTTGGGTGGTTTTCTGAAGGCCAAGATGGGTGGTTCAGGAAAGATTTGCTTTAACTCCTCACCTTCTGCTGCTGCAGGTCCTTGAGGATTTTGCGTATTTCCTCAAGGGTGGGATTGTATGTGGTTACCAGTGGTATGCGTGATGAGGTTTGTTTCTCTCTGTATTGCAGCAAGTGTTCACGTCATGTTTGAAGAGCAGAGTGGATTTTCTTATGGATGGTCCTTGGTTTGTAACCTTTTTGTTTAAATTTCTCAGCTAGCGTTTGTAGATGTGTGTCTCTGTCATCAGGGTTAGAGCAGATGCGGTGGTACCTGATGGCTTGGCTGTATATGATGCCTTTCTTGGTGTGGGATGGATGGGAACTTGAATTGTGTAGATAGCTGGATCGGTCTGTGGGTTTTCTGAATACAGATGTCTGTATTGTATCCTTGTTTATTTACAGTGGTGTCCAGAAAGTTTACACTTTCTGTAGAGAAGTCCATTTTGAGTTTGATGGATGGATTACATGTGTTGAAGGCATCATGAAATTGTTTGAGTTTATCCTCTCCTTCAGTCCAAACAATGAAAATATCATCAATGTATCTGTAGTATCTGTAGGGTTTGTGAATTTGGGTATTCAGGAATACATCATATACAGATACATTGATGATATTTTCATTGTTTGGACTGAAGGAGAGGATAAACTCAAACAATTTCATGATGCCTTCAACACATTTAATCCATCCATCAAACTCAAAATGGACTTCTCTACAGAAAGGGTAAACTTTCTGGACACCACTGTAACTATAAACAAGGACACAATACAGACATCTGTATACAGAAAACCCACAGACCGATCCAGCTATCTACACAATTCAAGTTCCCATCCGTCCCACACCAAGAAAGGCATCATATACAGCCAAGCCATCAGGTACCACTGCATCTGCTCGAACCCTGATGACAGAGACACACATCTACAAACGCTAGCTGAGAAATTTAAACAAAAAGGTTACAAACCAAGGACCATCCATAAGAAAATCCACTCTGCTCTTCAAACACCACGTGAACACCTGCTGCAATACAGAGAGAAACAAACCTCATCACGCATACCACTGGTAACCACATACAATCCCACCCTTGAGGAAATTACGCAAAATCATCAAGGACCTGCAGCCGATACTAGCAGAAGATGAGGTGTTAAAGCAAATATTTCCTGAACAACCCATCTTGGCCTTCAGACAACCACCCAACTTAAAACAAAAGCTGGTCAATAGGAAACTACCCACAGACACATCAGATACAGACAATGGGACCAAACCCTGCACCAAATCGTGCTGTTAAAATTCTGAGGCCTCCCACAACAAGACATACAACATCAAGGGACAATACTCCTGCACCACAGAGAATGTAGTCTACATGATACAATGCACCAAGTGTGACCTGGGATGTTACATTGGTGAGACCAGTCAGCCACTAAATAAAAGGATGAACCTCCACAGATCATCCATCAACAACCATAGAGAAAAGGACTATTGCACCCCAGTTGGACACCATTTCACTCAAACAGGTCACTCCCTACAGGACCTCAAAATCAAGATCCTGAAAGGAAACTTCAAGAACACCCAGGAAAGAAAGACATTTGAAGCCAAAATGATAGTTCTTTATGACTCCAAGAACAGAGGACTTAATGTGGATTTAAGCTTCTTATCCCATTATCAAAACTTCCTATAACCTTTGCTAAACTGTCTTCCCTCTCCCTGCTCTAACACCATTACACCCCTGCTCCCCCTCCCCCCGTCTAAGTCTTATCTTCAGTCTATGGTCCTGTAGTAAAATTGTCCTTTCTCCTCTGTCCAGCGTAACCCCCATTCTCACCTCTGCTCCCCAGCCCCCCTCATACTTATCTGTAATCTATTGTCCTATAGCTATACAATTTATGGCCCAATTTAATGTCCATTTTCAACATATGTTGTTTTAACCCCTGCATATTTTGTGAGATAGAACCTGTGTTTTCTCCTTGTTAGCTCAGAAATGCTTATGACTTGATAAAGGGAGGAATCCCGAAAGCTTGTCTCTACATAATCTTGTTAGTCCAATAAAAAAGGTATTACAAGATTCTGCAACTACAGATGATTTTGCTTTTTGCATCACTGGACTAATACGGCTACTCCTAACTAATCTATATATATATTGAAATTATGCAATATGAAGCAGCTAATTTAGAGATAGCAGGTGTTAGGGAAAGATCTAAGCAACCAGGAGGCATTATAGGGGTGATGTCAAAGCCACTATTAAAGCCTATGCACATAGCTAAAACAGATAATTTTGAGATAGCAGGTGTCAGGTGAAGATCTCTGTGAGGGAAACTGAGCAGTAGAGTTGAGCAACCTTTTTAAAAGTTTGGTTTACTGGGTGGACAGAGCTTTTCAAAAAAGTTTTGCTTAGTTGCAAACAAATTCTACATGAATTGGCAATGCAATAACCCTCAAAACACATACATAACACTGTCTTAGAGCTCTAACACTGTATAACACTGCAAAGGTCCCCTGTGGATGTATTAATCCCTTAATGACAATGGACGTAAATGTATGTCATTGTGTCGTGGTACTTAATGCACCACGGTGTACATTTACGCTCCGTCATGACCGCGAGCACGGGACCTGTGCTCGCGTCATTTGCGGCTTGTCCCGGCTGCTATCAGCAGCCAGGGACCCGCCAGTAATGGCCGACATCCGCGATCGCACGGATGTCTGCCATTAACTCCACAGATGCCGTGATCATTACAGATCATGGCATCTGCGGCAGTGCGGGACTTTAAATGGATGATCGGATCGCTCGCAGTGCTGCTGATCTGATCATCCAGCATGGCAGCCGAAGGTCCCCTCACCTGGCTCCGGCCATCTCCTGGGGTCTTCTTCTCTGCTCTGAGATCGAGCAGACCAGAGCAGAAGATCACCGATAACACTGATCAGTGCTATGCCCTATGCATAGCACTGAACAGTATTAGCAATCAAAGGATTGCTATAGATAGTACCCTATGGGGACTATTAAAGTGTAAAAATGAAAGTAAAAAAAGTTAAAAAAGAAATGTGAAAAATCCCCTCCCCCAATAAAAATGTAAAATGTCCTTTTCCCATTTTAGCCCCATAAAGTGTAAAAATAAAAAATTTATGCACACATTTGGTATTTCTGCGTGCGTAAATGTCCGAACTATTAAAATATAATGTTATTGATCCCGTACTGTGAACGGCGTGAACGTAAAAAAAAAGAAACGCTAAATTTCTGCTTTTTTGTCACAGTGTATTAAAAAATTTACAATAAAAAAATTAATAAAAGTTTTATTTACATAAATGTGATATCAATAAAAGTAAAGATTATGGCACAAAAAATGAGCCCTCATACCGCCGCTTATACGGAAAAATGAAAAAGTTATAGGTCATCAAAATAGAAGGATTTTAAACATACTAATTTGGTTAAAAAGTTAGCGATTTTTTTTAAGCGCAACAATAATAGAAAAGTAGATAATGATGGGTATCATTTTAATTGTATTGACCCACAGAATATAGAACACATATCCTTTTTACCGTAAATTGAACGGCGTGAAAACGAAACCTTCAAAAATTTGCTAAATTGCGGTTTTCTTTTTAATTTCCCCACATTTTTTTTGTTGCGCCATAAATTTTATGGTTAAATGAGTGATGTCTTCACGCAGTACAACTGGTCGAAAAAAACAAGCCATCATACTTGTCTGTGGATGAAAATATAAAATTACGATTTTTAGAAGAAGAGGAGGAAAAAACGAAAATGCAAAAAAAAATGGTGTTATAAATATGTAATGACGAAATGTGGTAACCCATGGGGACTTACAGCTTATTTCAAAATACAATGCACTAGCGGTAGGCTTTATTAATATTAAAAAAAGCCTGCATAAAGTATCCCTTTTTTCTGGCAGATACCTGCTGGTGTTAAAATGCACATGGAGGTATTGGAGGATGCATTGGCTTTTTTGAAGCATTCCAAAAATGATCCCAAGACAGAACACCCATGGCAAACAGGCAAGTTCTGGCCAATGGTCCAATCTGGTGACCCAGAAGTCCATGGAGTCTGGGCTCATGGTGCATAGAAATACACAGGTAACTTGGCGTAAAAGGCCTATTCAACATTCAATAGAAATGCGAATTTATGTTAACATACAGGTCAGCCCACTGCACTGTATTGTAGTGTGATAGCTTTGTATTGTATTGTGATAGCTTTTATGGGATCGTTCTGCAGGCACTGCTGGGATTTGAAGTGCAGTAACTGCTGCTGGCTGTCCAGACATGCTGAGAGTTGTAGTTTTGCAACAGTTGGAGGTTCACAGTTTGGAGACCACTGCCTTATGCTATGGAGAATTGGATTAGTGAAACTATTTAACTCAGTTGATATATATTTGATACAAACATGTTATCTATCTTACGTTACATATTATTTTATAACCTTACAAAATATCAAAACATAGTGATGTAAGGATTTTATCCAATGAACCCCTCTGCAATTTGCTATTTTAGAAGAAATAAATATTCTTATATTCATGTAAAAACATCTATTATACAGAATAAAATGAGCAGAACCGAAAACATCAGGGTTCTCATTTGTATTCTATTATCCAGAATTCCAGATCACATGATGGAAATTTTTGGTAGGACAAGTTTTTGGCTACAAATAAGACCAAAGAATGTGCTTGCAAGCTGTAGAGCAACATGTCTCTCTCTGATATGAGCAGATATTTAAGGATCAAAATATCAATCTAGAAATATGGAACGGATTGTAGGGGTCGAAAATTGATTTTATTTATTTACCTTGTACAATTGCAACGGGCTGACATTGCTTCCTTTGTAGACAAATCTTAAACAAACAGATATAAAATAAAAAGCATGTACAAGTGTATAGTCCATGGCATGATGGTTTACCATGACATAGTTCTCTCTAAAGAATGCTCCCTATAGAAAAGTAGAAATATTTTCGCTAAATTTAAGACACACACATCAAGTCAAAATGTATCTATCTATCTGTATATATATATATATATATATATATATATATATATATATATATCAATGTTTGTAAGTATGTAAACTATGTATGGTATGTATGAATGTCTTAGCATAACTTTTAAGTGGTTTGAGATATTTGGTTGAAACATAGTACATATGTTACTTACGTCAACTAAAAATATAGGATAGTTAAGTAAACTAACCTACCCTTTTATGCAAGTTTTTCTCTAAAGTCCCATGCAAGTCTATGTGAGTTCTGGTACATCTCCCGATTGTGTTACTTTCGAGCTGCAGAGATTGCCCAGGACTTTTAAACATCCTGCCGAATGTCCAAAAGGCAGGTGCAAAGAATAATTAGCACAAAGGACAGGATATGAGGTCGGTATATCAGGATGGGATTTATGGACAGAATGTGAGGACTGGGACTGAGATCAGGATATGAGAATAGGATATGAGGACAGGATACAAGGATGGGATATGAGGACGGGTTATGAGATGGGGTTATAAGGTAGGCATTTAAAGGGGTACCCTGGCGCTAAGACATCTTATCCCCTATCCAAAGGATAGGGGATTAGATGCCTGATTGCTGGGGTCCTGCTGCTGGGGACCCCTGTGATCTTGCACGCAGCACCCTGTTAGAATCAGTCCCCAGTCTGATTACTGGCAATCACGGGGACGGAGCGTTGTGACGTCACGGCTCCTCCCCATGTTATGTCACGCTCCGCCCCCTCATTGCAAGCCTATCGGAGGGGGCGTGATAGCTGCCCCCTCCCATAGGCTTGAATTGAGGGGGTGGAGCGTGACATCACACGGGGGCAGAGCTGTGACGTCACAACGCTCCGTCCCTGTGATCACCAGTAACGAAACCTTCCAAAATTTGCAAAATTGCGGTTTTCTTTTTAATTTCCCCACACAGATAGTATTTTTTGGGTTGGGGATAAGATGTCTTAGCGCCGGAGTACTCCATTAGAATTGGGATGTAAGATTGGGATGTGAGGATGGGATATGAGGTCAGGCCCTGTTCTCTGACCCTTGTGATTTTAGTGGGATTAGACTACAGTCTAAGGTATAAGGAAAACTCCCAACTTTCCTTGATTGCAGTATAAACAAGATCCCTTCTTCCCTTGTCTATCCTTTTCTTACAGGAGATAAGCCACTGCCCTATTGAGAGAACCATATACTTTTTGCCAATATGACTTACCATGTTTATGTTGTAGTTGGCAGATATATATGATTATAATATAAAAGTGGAGCTCAAAGACTACTGGACAAACTAATAAATGTATTAAAATACATAAACACCAGTCAGCATATCATACTGCAGGAGTACAGATGTGGGAGGTGGAAATCCCGGCAGGGGTTTTCATTCCTTCCAGTGAAAATTCGACTGTGGCACTGTAAGGCTACACCGGCGTTGTGACACAGAAGTCGGGTGTAAAGTAGTAGTACCTTTTATTAAAAGTCATAAAAAGTAACAAGCAGCTGTGGACTACATGTTTCGGAGGGGCTCCCTACTTCCTCATGTCCAGGACCATGCAGGTGTAGCGCTACAGTGCCGCAGTTGGATTTTCACTGGAGGGAAATGAAGCCCCTACCAGGATTTCCACCTCCCACATCTGTATTCCTGCATTCTTCACCGTCCTCGACGGGACCAATGGCCAGCTACTCCCGACACACCAGCAACCAGCGACCTGCAAAATGCGATTATCAGTGTTTTGCCTGTAATATAGCATAACCTGTTACCATTCTGTTTAATTCTCCGCTAATAACGCTGACAACTGGCACTATATAGCACCATCTCTATCTTCCCCCCCCCCTATATCTCCAGCTTAACATACTGGGCTGACACCCACCGGGTCCTAGTAGGCGCAGCTTACAGTAAGGCAAAACAGAATTCTAATAGGTATATACACTTATGTCTAGAAACTCAATGGTAAAATAAATCTAAAATACTGAAAACACTATAAAAACACTGCCCTTCAAGAATATATAGCTTGCTGCCTTCGTGTACACACTCGTCAATCCATATAGTCTGGAAAACGTTGTTAGAGTTATACCACTAATATTGCACAGCGATTTCACATGCCCATAAGGAGATCATAATCCTGCATATGCTATTATGATGTATAAACACAAGTCTTATTTCACTTGGATAAAACACCGCTTGGTACCAGGTACCTCTCACCCTCCAATGCGCAGTCCACAGAGTGAGTGCAGGAAGTGCTCCTCAGTGGAATCCAGCCGCGGCCAATTGAAGCCGTAGACCGCACATGCATGATTATCCCGATGCTGATCTCCTTATGGGCATGTGAAATCGCTGTGCAATATTAGTGGTATAACTTTACCAACATTTCCCAGACTATATGGATTGACGAGTGTTTACAGTAAGGAAGCAAGCTATATATTCTTGAAGGGCAGTGTTTTTATAGTGTTTTCAATATTTTAGATTGATTTTATCATTGAGTTTATAGACATAAGTGTATATACCTCTTAGAATTCTGTTTTGCCTTACTGTAAGCTGCACCTACTAGGACCCGGTGGGTGTCAGCCCAGTATGATATGCTGACTGGTGTTTATGTATTTTAATAAATGTATTAGTTTGTCCTGTAATCTTTGAGCTCCACTGTTATGTTATTTTCAGTATTTTTCTCACTCCTAGGGTAGGGAGTTCTAATACATTCTTGTCTTGAGATATATGATTAGGTTTAATCTCAAAAAGCCATACTTTTAAACTGTTCATACAGTCTTGCTGTAAAAAACAAAAAGAATCAAAGGACATTTTTGGAGAGTGAGCACGACAGTATCTGTCTCTGTTACTATCTCTCTTTGGCGCACTGATTTAGACTGACTTCTGAGGGGAGGAATCTGTCCTCTCCCCTCAACTTCAAGCCATCTCGTCGTTTATACCTTTACAGGCTCACCCACACCAGGCGTTCTATTTTCACAATAAAACAAACAATAAAATGCCAACTTAATGCATTTTGGTGTTCAACCTTTAATCAAGAGTAATATATGTTATGTATAGTCTTGCTGTAGAATAGAGCATGTCTATTCCTCCCCATCTCACCACAATTTCCAGCTTCTAGACATTGTCCAGTTCTGGTGAATCCTCTTGACAGCATTAGATGGGAGACATTCCAGGTCCTTGTACTTCACAGCCTCCATCAACACGCAGCGACAAAGTTTTAGCTCTCATTTTCCTTTTGTTTTTTTGTGTTTTTCCCTTGAATTCTACATTACTAACTTGACTTGTTTAGTCAGGCATTGGCACTTTCTGTGGACATTGCTTTCTACTTAACAGCAGTAAAACAAACATCTTCACGTTAGCTGTTTCGGGGCTTTTTGATGAATTATTCTGGAGAATGCTAATGTTATCCACAAGAAGACGTTTTTAATTTGTACAACAATTTTATAAACAGGATTAGAAGAGTTAAACTGGATGTCAACGACCCATGGAGATCATGGGGTAAATAAAAGATCTTAAAATAAGCAAGGAACCTGAACACTTATTGCATTGTTGCATATCAAAGGGTTTTGTTTGTAGAAAATATGAATCAGAATGAAATGTGCTGCGAGAGGGAAAAAAAGTTCATGTTTGTGAGTTTTTCTCAATATGCACAAACACAGATGTTGTCAATTACATGTGGTAAAAGAATTTCACATTTGTCAATATTTTACATGACTGCTTAAAGACTCTCATAGAATGCATTTTTCAGATGCATTCAGAGAGGAGTTTGATACTAGTGCATTATAAGTGAACCAGATGTTTTAAAAGGCATATCCCCGAAACCTTATGACATATGTTCCTTTGATGCAGATGTCTCTTTCAAATTTCAGTGGCTTTACAGAAGTTATGATATGTATAACACAAGAAAACCATTGTCTATGTACTCAGCTGGGTCAACAGACTTACATGAAATGTGTTAACTGCTCTTAATGAGTCCTTCCAGCATATAAAGTCTACTTGGTGGATGGGAGTCAAGGTCTTTCCATATACATGAAGATCCATGAACTAGTCTTGAATTAGACAGGTTTTGGTGTTTTATATCTATAGTAAGAAGATCATTTCTGTGGGAAATGAGTAGATGATAAATTGTGCAGTTGGTCATCACCCAATGATAATGAACAGGGTAAGGATTAGCACTGAACTTCAGTAAATACTTGAACTTGGCTTCAATTTGGTAAAAAAAACAACATAAACATCTGTTGTATAGGTGCCCTTTAGATAAGAGGATTGGGGGGTATCGGCACTGGCCAAGATCGGACATGTCCGGTGAGTAAAAGATTTTTTATTCAAATGCAACGCGTTTCACCGCACTTAGGCGGTGAAATGCATTGCATTTGAATAAAAAATCTTTTACTCACCAGACGTGTCCGATCTTGGCCAGCGCTGATACCCCCCACCGCCCCTTGGAAGTCCTCACCTGTTGAATATTGCCCAGGTTGAGGAGGCTGCAGACCAGATGTACTCTCTCATCCACGCAGACCATTGATGTGTGTGAGTTCTCACAACCGCCTTCGGTAAGGGTTTTTTACCACTTTAAATTGGACCCGGGAGTGGCGGTTTTACGCTATGGAGCGCTCTTCTTTCTTGTTTTACTTTAGATAAGAGGGCACACTAGCCCCTCAAAACTGTTTTTTATAGCTTTAATATATATATTTTTTTTTTGATAACAAGACAATGTAACAATAACATTGTGCAACAAGTACATTAAGTTACACATACTCAAAGTTGTCAATAGTAAAGGGAGCTTCCAGCTCCAAATACAAAAGTTTAAAGTGGGTACAATATGAAGTCAAGGAGAATCAATGCTTTGGCTCACAGTTGCTGGTAGATTGTTCAATGGTTGTCTCATCAGCTCAATAGTGCTTCCGCAGTTGAACCTAACGCAGTTAATACTGTGGTTAGCAGAATCTTACAAGAGCCCAGGTTTTTACCTTTTAAATCCTATACAAGAATCTGGATGCCGCTAGGAGCCCCCGAGAATGGTCTGAGAATGGTGGAGCAAGTAAAGGGAGACAACAAATAGAGCCTGGGCCTGAACAGGAAGACAGCAGGGAAAACATCACAGCCAAAATTAAAACCAAAAACAGAGTCAGTGGGGAACAACCAGGAATGATTGAACAATTCAAGATCATACAAAGATTTATCTAGAGTGGTGGTCAAACAAAAGCTGGGTCACGTAGACTTTTCACAGTAAGTGAACCAGGTGGTTCAAGACAATAAGTGTCAAAGAACAATGCACCTCAGGGAGTTGATTGAGCAGCCAGCCCCCTGACTGATCTGATGAGGCGTTCTCCTCATTGGCTAGTCCATCATGCTTACCAAATGGATGGGGGACTAAGATCTAGCAGCTGGCTTCAAATAAAAAGGGTTAATTACATATGATTATTATGAATTGACCTACTTGGTTACATATAATCTACAGTATTTTTGTATTATATTGATGTTATATACCTGCTATAATTTGACAATTGCCCCTGAGGATGTCAATTATTTGACAGAAACGTGCAAGAACTCTTTATAGTCTGTCTTATTTATTACGCAATACAGTTTTTATTCATGACAACTTAGGTAACCCATCCTGTTGTATATTCGTCCAGCACGACCAGAATTGTTGTCTGGTTTAATTTTTATAGGTTTTGAGGTTCACATTGCACAATGGTGAGCTTTTAAAAAGATGACGTTAAAAGTTAAGCTTTAAGCACTTCCCTTTTGACACATTGACCCTTATTCACTAAGAGTGTTGTGTAGGTTTCTTTGTGGGTTTTAATTCCCTACAATTTATTTTCCACTGTATTTACTAAGGTTTCCCTACAGTTTCCACTTTCCCTACACTTTGCTTTTTTTTACACATGCTCTGATCTGTAAGGTTTTCCTCAGCTGAAATCCACCACATTTTCTGTGGAAACTTTAGTAAATATGTTGGGATTTTGTGAAAATGTCGGGGACACGACCCTTTTCTGTGACCACGCCCCCATTCCCCTTAATGGCCACGCCCACTTTTCGGGGTTTTCTTAGCAAAATAGTTAGTTGGGGTTTTTTCATTTCAGGCGCAATTTCAGGCACAAATTCAGGCGCAGACAGAATTTCAGGCGCAATTCACCTGAAACTGGCGCACGACCCGACAAAGCATGTCAGGTTTGCAATAGTAAATGAGGGCCATTGTATAGTCTTCTTTTAATGTATTGCTGGTAAGAGCTATCCCCAAGAAAACAGTCTTGAAATAGGAGACAAAACTGCGGTAGGACACAATTTTTTGTTCGGCAAAAAAACAAGCTGAATTGCAACCGTACCAAACTGTAGAAAAACAGATTCACTTTTTTAGTACTGTTTCTCAATGCCAGTGTATGGATACAAATACAGTTTTCTACAGTTTCTATAATATAAAAATGTATACGATCGGAGAATACATAAAACAAGGTGTGAAATCCCCTGCTGCTCCGGTGTTTCCCTTAGGGCCCAAAGTAATGATATCATTGTATATAAGATGCTGCAAATAAAAACTGGCCTCTGCTTGTATATAGTGCACTGTATACAAGTAAAAGTCAATGTATGCAGTTTATGGTCTCTCTTTATAGTGCACATGCAAAGACTGTAGCGCTGCACACTCAAATTAACCTCTGTCCCCAATGGGGCTCACAATCTAAATTCATTAGTATGTTTTTGCAGAGTGGGAGGAAACTCATGCAAACACAGGGAGAACATGTAAACTCCTTGCACATGTTGTCCTTGGCGGGATTTGAACCAAATCTGGGGTATCTTACGTCTGGGGGGAAAGATACCCCAGTTTGATACTGATAATATAAAAAATACAATTCACTTAAACTATTTTGGATTTCTGCAATCATTTGTACAGTAGTTACAATGTGGAGCATGTTGATATTTTATAAATATACTATAAGAAGCTGCATTTTTTACATTTTTCTTACTGTTGGATTTTGCATCATTTTCGTGAGTGCATTTCTTCCTTTAACATAAAAAAAAGCAAAAAAAACCCTCTTCACTTTCTATTTACATAGTATTAAGCTGTGTGGAAGAAATCTCCGGCACATACTAAGAGTAAAAAAAAACAGATGGTCTTGACATGACCTCCATGTCATACATATGGTTTCACAATTTACAGCTCCAAAAGAAGTACTACATTTCTTTAATACAAAACACAATGGACTGTCCGAATGAATTAGGTTATGTTCTCGTAAGCTACATTAAAATAAAGGTCTGGCCTGTACAATGTGCGAGTCTGTGCGATGTATTATGGTTTTTGAAATTTAAAAAAGACAGTGTTCTCTGTTGTTTTTGTAATTGCTGTCTCCTTCTTCTCAGTAATGCGGTATCTTAATGGTTTTCAGCCCTTAGACCAATGTTCTCCAACCAGGGTGCCTCCAGCTGTTGCAAAACTACAACTGCCAGCATGCCCGGACAGCCGACGGCTGTCCGGGCATGCTGGGAGTTGTAGTTTTGCAACAACTGGAGGCACCCTGATTTGGAAACACTGCCTTAGTCTATAGGCTATGAAGGGAAGGATATCTGAAATGTGCAGATATCCCTGGTATTGTTTCTCAAAATTATTATCACTGACGGAAAAAGTTATACCTAAAATATAATTTTTATTAAAGGGTCCTGTAAGCAATAATACCAGAGTGGTCCTCATGGACTGTCCCTTTGTAACATTGCTTACAGGAGCATTTGTTGATTTACTGGCAAGAACCTTGATTTTTTTAACCACTTACTGCCTATATCCCCTGATGAACCCCTTGTACCATTATGGAGGAAACACGTCGTGATAGTAATTTATTAGGACTGTGTGACATATGAGGAGGGTGTTCATACATGTCTCGAGGGGACAGCATGTACCACATGGTCTGGTCAACTGGATCGCCTACACCTTGTTGGGTTGTCAATAGGCACAACACCTTATGTTTATCTTTGGTCTACTTTCTTTCAGTTTGCCTATGTTGAAGCCATATTGCCATGGATCAAATCAGTTATTTAAATATAATATCTAATCAAAGTTAGATTTTAGGTATTACTTTGTTTCTCCATCAGAAACAAAGCAATACCTAAAACATATTTGTTACATTGTTGAAAACAGTTAAAATCAGTGATATAAGACTTATCCAAAGAACTCTAAACGGAAGCCAAAAGGTTCTTGGTCTAGCAATATGACTAGCAACACATGTTCTTTAAATTGGTTTTTTGGTCCCCTAAAATGAAACATATTTATATGAATACTTGTGAAACCTACTGATCATCTCTCCTTGTATAAACTATTTGTATCAGGCGGCTTACCTCCTATGAGGACGTCTGGCACTAGATGTGGAAATTGTGGAATATTATCCAATGAAAAATATTTGTAAATTCAAATGTGCATTTTCTACATAATTTTTTTAAATAAGGGGCCTTATTTTGGTTTTTTTTTTACACAAAGCCCCATATCTTCTCTTTGAAGACTTCTTTTCATACAAGGTTTTCCAAAAGCTTAATGGTGTGTTAGGTTGTGTTGCCATGTTGTACTTTTCATTTATTTTCTGTCACTGGAGAAGAACAATGAAAAAAAAATGGTGCTCACGGATCCCTTACAAACTGGAGACAAAAGGCCTCCAACAGACCTCCATTGAATTTAATGGGATCCATCAAATTTTCATCATGATGTCCAGCATTTTACTGGAAAATAAGTGCAATGTGCTTCACTATTTTTATTAGGAATTTTTGCTGAAATTTAGCTGGAACCAATGATGCAGGTGTGAACACAGGCTTATACAATAGAGTATCAATGGAGAGAAGGCAGGAACGTGGAAGCGGGGTTTGCGCTACTGAAGGAAATCAATACTTGGAAGTTGCATAGGTTTGAAGCTTAAGGGTTTTATTTTTTTTTGTATTTTATTCACACCACGCATTTCTGGGTATGAACAACCTTTCATCAGGCGAGATATAAAAGAAATGAAGTGCAGGAACTATATACATACAAGGGAACAGTGACATCATCACCAGAAGTGATGTATCAGAACAATAAGAAAACATCAAATTTCTAAATTTAACAATAAAAAAAAAAAAAAAAAAAAAAAATCGATATATCTATATATATATATATATATATATATATATATATATATATATATACACACACACACATATCAAAAGAGGATCATATAAATAGAGAAATGAATATATATAAAAAAAAAACATGCACAGTGTTATCGGAGATTAAGACTCAGTTCTTTCTATATATTTATTGAGGCCCTCTGGCCAAAGCGTATTAAAACAAAAAATACAAAAAGACTCTATTAATAAGGCGTTGGAATCAATTTGGTACGTCAGTCCTGATCGATTCCATGACACAAATCTTAATGCAGTCAGTTTCACTGGCATGATTTAAAGTAACATGCCGGGAAACACTGTGTTGTACCAAACCAGTGCTAATATTGTGACAATGTTTATTCATCCTTGCCTGTAGACACTGTACAGTCCTGCCTATATATTGTATTTCACATTTGCATGATAAAAGATATATTACATAGGAGGAGGAGCAATTATAATATTCTTTTAACCCTATGCTTTCACTAGTGGAATGGGAAATAACACTAGAGATTCCACATCCAGGAATCCATTTACAGCACAGACATCTCTGAACTCAGTGGAAAGTGCCAGTACAGGAATTTGGATTTGAGATTGAGGTAGTCTTTATTCTTTTAGGTTTACTCAGCCTACTAGGTGCAAGGTGATACTGTCGAGTTTTAGCTCTCTGATATGTTATAGCCGTTTTTTTAGAGACTTGTTTCTTTAAAACAAGATCAGCTAAAAGGGTAGACCTATATATATTATCTATATAAAATGTCACATATTTTGTTAGGTGCATTGTTAATGAAATTTTATATTTTCTTTTTTTGTTTACCATTCTATTCAACAACATCTTTGTGTGATAATGCACTAGCTTTTTTTGGATTGTTTTTAGGATAACCCTTTTCCAAAAACGTAGTTTATTAGTGATATAAAATCACCTTCTTTGCTACAATTCTTTCTAATTTGTTGATATTGACCATATGGGGTGTTTTTAATCCACTTGTGGAAGTGACAGGTATTATAATTGAGAAAGCTATTCACGTCCACTTTCTAAAAGTGCGTTCATGTTGGTAAATATTGAGTATCATCCTTAAAAATCTCCAAATCAAGAAAAACCAAAGAAGTATGCGGCATTGTGGGGGTGAATACCAAACCCCAATCATTATTATTTATGGGCAAAACAAAATGTAAAGCTTCCTCTACTGTACCATTCCATAAGATGATCAAGTCATCTATATACCTTTAATTAAACAGGATATGGGGATCCACCACAAATAGGGACTCAAAACGCCCCATGTACAAATTTGCATAACTTGGGTCAAATCGAGTCCCCATAGCACATTCCCGCACCTGTCTTAAGATCTGATCGTTAAATGAAAAAATATTAAGTTGTAAAATATAAATAATGGAGTAGAGTAAACATTTTGAGTGTACATCACTAATTTCACCATCATGATTATCTAAAAAATATTTAATTGCTGCTATTCCTTTTTCTTCCATAATATTGGAGAAAAGTTCACTAACATCAAGGGCTAAAAGTAAGGGAACATCATTACTCTGATATATTTGTAATTCTTTTATAAGTTGCGTTGAGTCCTTTAAAAAAGTGGGCAAATTCATTACATATTGCTGTAGATAAAGGTCAATAAAATGGGATAAATGACAGCTAATAGCTCCCACACCTGGAATTATCGGCCTCCCAGGTGGGTTCTTTTCATCTTTGTGGACCTTTGGTAAATAATAACCTGTAGAGGTATATAAAAAAAATCTACCTTTTACCCTTAGGACATAAAGGGAATTATGTCGAGACATTTTATTCCATGGTTTGCAATGATTTTTGCTAACCTGATAGTTTGTCCAGTATTAGGGTACCTGATAATCGTTAAAGGTCTCAAATCATTCAAAAACAATATCAATTTAATTATCAGACCTGCAAATAAGGGTACGGTCCTCCTCAATAGGTCCGATTATATCTCAGAAGCAATGCGCATTTTGTCTGATTCTGACTATTATCAAGTTTTAACACATGACCCCTCATCTGAATATGATTAAGAATGCTGAACTATCAATTTTAAATAAAAAAAGAGTATGAATTTTTTAAAATAAAAAATGATCAGCTTCCAACCTTTTATTATTTACCAAAGGTTCACCAAGATGAAAAGAACCAAAGAACCCACCTGGGAGGCCGATAATTTCAGGTGTGGGAGCTATTAGCTGTCATTTATCCCATTTTATTGACCTTTATCTACAGCAATATGTAATAAATTTGACCACTTTTTTAAAGGACTCAACGCAACTTATAAAAGAATTACAAATATATCACAGTAATGATGCCCCCTTTCTTGATATTAGTGAACTTTACTCCAATATTATGGAAGAAAAAGGAATAGCAGCAATTAAATATTTTTCAGATAATGATGATGAAATTAGTGATGTACAGTCCAAATTTTTACTCAACTCCTTTATTTATATTTTCCAACATAAGTTTTTTTCAGTATGTAAGAATGCAGAACAGGCAGCCCCCTGTGGAGTGATCCT
Organism: Hyla sarda; assembly: GCF_029499605.1. NCBI lineage: Eukaryota > Metazoa > Chordata > Amphibia > Anura > Hylidae > Hyla > Hyla sarda. The sequence continues at coordinate 386,227,915 of NC_079191.1, read as the reverse complement.
GTACATCCCATCCATGCATTTGTACCCATCCATGCGTTTTTATCGGTACAATTGTTGTATTGATTGGACTTTTTGATCGCTTTTTATTAATTTTTTCATGATATAAAAAGTGAGCAAAAATACACTATTTTGGACTTTGGAATTTTTTTGCACGTACGCCATTGACCATGTGGTTTAATTAACGATATATTTTTATAAATTGTACATTTCCGCATGCGGCGATACCACATATGTTCATTTTTATTTGCACAGTTTTTTTTAATGGGAAAAGGGGGGGGGGGGGTGATTCAAACTTTTATTAGGGAAGGGGTTAAATGATCTTTATTAACTTTTTTCCCACTTGTTTTTGCAGTGTTATAGCTCCCATAAGGGGCTATAAAACTGCACACATTTATCTTTCACACTGATCCCTGCAAATCCATAGCTTTGCATTGATCAGTGTTTTAGGTGGTCGATTGCTCAAGCCTGTATCTCAGGCTTGGAGCAATCAATCGCCAATCGGACGCGACGGAGACAGGTGAGGGGACCTCCGCTTGTGTGCTAGCTGATCGGGACATCTTGATTTTATCGCGGTGGTCCCGATCAGCCCGACTGAGCTGCCGGGAAGCTTTCCCTTTCATTTTAGATGCTAAGAGGTTAAGGGTACGTTCACATGTAGAGGATTTGATGAACAGAATTTTCTGCTGCACATTTCAATGTAAACTAAATGACTGAGCGCAGCTTCTAATCTGCAGTTACAAATCCTGCGCATCAAATCTGCGCAGGATCCTGTATGTGTTCCCTAAAGGAATGTTTTTTTTTCAAGTAAAGAGGAATAATTATGTGTGTCCCCCTCTTCACCCTGAGTCCACAGCACTTTTTCTTTTTTCTTTTCGCCCATTATTTCTCTAGTTATTGCTTTATAAAATCTGCTCACTGTCTCTCTGCTTTTGCTGCTGCAGGGGGGCATTACATGAAGCCTGCCGAGTAACGCTTCCACCCTTCCCTGTTCTATGCTCTGCTCGGGCTTGGGAGCACACATAGAACAGGGAGCCAATCACGGCAGGCAGGCTGTGAGTCTCCTCCTCTCTATTATGCACATCGTGAGGCATACAGAAAGAAGGGACATCGGAGCCGTGAGTAATATAAGACCTTGATCAGAGCAAATAACTGTGCCACACTCCTATCACCTAGGACCATCAGTGCTGCATTGAACTGCAGTGAGCGCTGATGGCCGGGCGCTGATGGACGGCCCCTATCTGAGGAGCAGGGACAAGAGGCAGGGGGGCATTGGGTATCTGTGTTAAGAGAGCCCAGCGCTCGCTCCCGCACAGTGCTCGCTCCCGCCTGCATGATTGACAGGCAGGTAGCGAGAGTTGAGCAGAGCCGCACTCATGTCCCGGCTAACCCGCACTTCCGGAAATTGGATCAGTGCCAGTCCGGCACAAGGCTATGCAGGGCCTACTGAACACCATAGAAGAGAGACCCCGTAGTGGCCACTTTTTAAACAGTAAAAAAAAAGTGCTGGAAATGTAGTTTTTTTTAATGAAGATATATGGCAAATAGGCTTAAATTTTCATAAGGAATACAATATCAAAAGTTTTACTTGATGACAGGTACTCTTTAACGATCAGATCTTCAGACAGGTGCGGGGATGTGCCATGGGGACTCGATTCACCCCAAGTTATGCAAATGTGCACATGGGGTGTTTTGAGTCCCTATTTGTGGTGGATCCCTGTATCCTGTTTTATAAAAGACTTGATCATCTTATGGAATGGTACAAAAGAGGAAGCTTTAAATTTTAATTTTATGCACATAAATTTTATGCACATAAATAATAATGATTGGGTTTTTTGTATTTTCCCCCATAATGTCCCATACTTCTTTGTACTTTCTTGATTTGGAGATTTTTTAGGACGGTACTCAATGTTTACAAACACAAACCCACTTTAAGAAAGTGGACGTGAATAGCTTTCTCAATTATAATAACTGTCACTTCCCCAAGTGGATTAAAAACACCCCATATGGTCAATATCAATGAATTTGAAAGAATTGTAGCAAAGATGGGGATTATATATCTAAATTATAGCAAACTAGGTTTTCGGAAAAGGGTTATTTAAAAAAAATCCTTAGTACTGCTTTTAGTAAAGCTAGTGCGTTATCACACAAAGATCTTGTTGAACAGAATGGTAAACAAAAAAATAAAATTTATTCTGATAATAAATTCAATTAATTCAATAAATATTCAATAAATATTAAAGACACTAGTCATTTATTGCAAATTCTTGGGGACATGGACTTGCAGGAGGGATGGAGTCTTTGTTCTATTGATGTCGTTAGCCTGTACACCTGCATCCCTTATCATGCGGGTGTACAGGCTATAGCAAGTATACTAAGGAAAGCTAATAACTCAGAAGCCTATATAGAGTTCATTACCGAAACACTTCAGTTTATACTGTCAAATTGTACGTTCAAACACGAAGAAAAATGGTACAGGCAAGACACCGGAACCCCGATGGGGACACCGGTGTCTTGCGCTTATGCAAACCTTTTTTTAAGCGGTGTTTGAAGATAACTACATCTACACTACTAGGAACCCATACCTCCAGTACATCAAGTCCTACGTTCGCTTCGTGGATGACATCCTGTTGGTATGGTCAGTTACTGAAGTCCAGTTCATTGAATTCGTGACATACCTGAATACCACTAATACCGTTAATATGTCATTCACAAAGCAGTTTGGAGGCAATGTACTGGAGTTTCTAGATATAAGCATTAAAATAGAAAACCAGGTCATGGTTAGTGATGGCTATAGAAAGGACAAAGCCAAAAATTACTCTCCTACATTTCAAAAGCTCCCATCCCCTTTCTGTCAAAAAAGGAATACCGTACGACCAGTTTATACTGTGAGATTGAAAAGGAACAATAGGAATGAAGAAAAGTACCATACACAAGCCGACAAATTAGAAAAGAGGTTACTAGAAAGAGGGTTCCCAGAATTATTAATCAAACAAGGAAGGGAAAAAGCAGACATGAGGGACAGAAAAGATATACTTTATAAAAACTCTCAAAAAAAACAAAAAACAAGATAAGAACACAAGAAGGTTTGCCTTTACGTTTAATAACACCCCAGTCAATAAATACATAGAGCAAGCGATAAGGAGAAATTGGTATATCTTAGAAGCCAATGAAGATATAAGACAAATAGCGATTAGGAAACCTTTGATTGCTTACAAGAAAAATTGTACGATTGGTGACATGTTAAAAAATCGAAAACATACTCCTAAAACTACATGGTTACAAGAAGCTATCCCACAAGGGAATTATGCGTGCAGAAGTTGTAATTTTTGCAGGTATTATTCAGGAGCTAGAACATTTAGAATGGGACAGGTTAAAAATAATGTTAACGAACTGATTACATGTAGAACTAAAAACGTTGTTAATGTCATTTTTTGCCCCTGTGGCTTTTTTTTTACATTGGAAAAACGATAAGGCAACTATGCATTCGCATAAGAGAGCATTTTTACTTGTTCCGATCTGGAAAGGGAGCTCCTGGCCTAATATCCCATGTGACAGAGCCCACGGAGGAAAACCAGAAGTGCTTCAATTCGCAGGAATAGAAAAAGTACAAGCTGTACCAGGTACCAGAGCAAATATACGGTGGTTGTAAAGAGAAATACATTGGATTATTAAAACACAAGCCACAGGATGAATAGGATTAAAGACAAAATAGACATGGCAGTATGCTTTTAAGAATAATTGTAGTTAAATAGTAATCCATGCTTCTGCTCCATGTTTTTCATAACAGACACCTCCTACCTGTTACCTTTTAGCTCACGTGGTGAAGTTTTTTAGTTGGTGATAGGTTCCAGTAATCACACACCTGTATATAACCCCAGTGAAGTCCATTCAGTTTGAGGCCAGACAAAGCATCTGATCTAGTGCGAAACAACGGCTACTGTCGCCTATTATTGTTAAATATAGAAATTTGATATTTTCTTATTGTTCCGATACATCACTTTTGGTGATGATGTCACTATTCCCATGTATGTATATAGCTCCTACACTTCATTTCTTTTATATCACGCCTGATGAAAGGGTTGTTAATACCCAGAAACTTGTTATGTCAATAAAATACTAAAAAAAATAAAACCCTTGAGTTTCAAACCTAGGCAACTTCCAAGAATCGATTTCCTTCAGCAGCGCGATCCCAGCTTCCATGTTCCTGCCTTCTCTCCATTGTTATGCAACACGCTGATATCCTCGGCGTGGAAAGCCACAGCAGCTGATCTTTGTCCATGATATGCTCTTGTAAGTGTTGTGCCTGGATTCTGCACAACCTTTTCAGGTGAGCGCGTTACTTACTCATGCCTGCTCTATCTTTGAATTGGTGATTCTATACAAGGAAGCGCTTTTTGTGTTTTTTTTGTTTCTATAGTGACATTGCTGCTATAGAACTCAAGATATATATATATATATATATATATATATATATATATATGACTTAAATGATAAAACCTAATTTTACACTTGCATCAGAAGCTCCATTTGGTGCCTCTTTTGCCAATGCCGTCAGATCTGAACAACACTGCATAGATGCTAAATGATGCCATGATGGTATCCAGAGGACTGCGCTGTAATTCAATTGGCTTTTTCTGGTGTTGCTACATACAGCAAATCCATTATAATCTTCAAGGCTTCCGTAGTAAAAGTAAGCCATGACACATATTTGAACAACGCGTTACAGGGGTACAATTGTACAACGCGTTACAATTTACAATGGTCTCAACATACAATATTTTTTTTATCCTACAGTGGTCTTTTCTTGACCATTGTAATTTGAAACCATACACAACATACAATGCTACAGACAGTCCAGATCTGTGAAACATGTCAATGGCTGGAAGAACTGACCAATCAGAATGGGCATTCACTGGTAAAACTCCTGTATTACTGAAGTGCATGCACTGACTGGTGTCTGGTAGCGCCTCCCTACAGTACAGGGAGGTATTACATGTTTTGTACTACTCTTTAACTGTGCTGGGGTTAGCTGCTCCTTAAGACACCAGGTGGGGGCGGCTCCATGTTACTTTTTTAGGACACTGTGTTTACTGTACAGGACCCTGAAGAAGCTCATGTCCTCTACATAGATAGTGATTACAGCTCCCAGCAGATCTTTCTTACTTTTATATGTAAGGATTTGCTTTATCTTTATTAGTTATCTACTTATTTTCCTTAATCCTCACTGTTTCCTATTTTGGGGCTTCAGAACCAATTATCAGGTTTCCATATAGTTATGGTCTCAGCATACAATGGTTTCAACATACAATGGTCGTCCTGGAATCAATTAATATTTTAACTTGAGGGACCACTGTAAAATTTTAAACATCACCAGAGTTCTCCAACCTAAGACTTCATTCTTTTACGCCATCCCAGAACTGAATAATTAATTTTGACTTTCTTATAATATACACATATGATTCAAAAAAGATAGTTGCTTGTTTTATGTATCACTCTAAAGATTCCGTTTTTTTTTTTTTATCTTAATGACAGTCATTCTGTAATTATTGTGGTAGTGTTATAGTCTTACAAAAGAATGAGTCATTTGTCTGTGTTGGCTAAAAAACAAACATAATATAGAAAAAAAAAAACCTGTACAGATAACTGAATAATTCAACAGTGTAATTTAATTGTTGAAAATGTAAGATAAAAATGTCTAATTTCCTGCTTATTATATTGCTGCAGCAGAATTTAGAAATAAATCTTTAATCAGTGTATAGTAGGTGATTTATAGATTTTTATTTCATGCTAATTGCCTGAACAAATGCCTTGGAAAAACATCCATCAAACAAATGAAATATTGTGAATGAATTATGCAAACAGGCAAATATTTATTAATGGGGAACTTTTTCAGCTATTAGTACAGATTTTATCTACACTTTTTTAATCTGCATTTTGGTTGATAAAAAAAAACCAAAAACATATTAGCTAGCATAGGAGCCTAGGTAATGAAGAGATAAACAGAAGGAAAAAGAAAAGGGAGGGAGGGAGAGACTGATTGAGATACAGACAGAAAGTGAAGAACTGACTTAGGCTGCCTGTTCACTTTAGGTGCATAAATGTTGACTAATTGTTGTTCTTCCACAGATTATCCTCCATACTTCCCAACACATTTGCCTTGGCAAGCTTGTGTTTTCAATAGGGAGAGAGGAATAAGTTGCTGTTAGACTCCTCTACAATACAGGTATTGGAGGAGTGCTGGGATATGTATGGGCACTGGAGTTTCCTGGGATTTTAAGAAGAGTCAGTACATACTGACAAGACGTATGTAGCAAGAGAAAAGAATATTATCCGCACTCACCGCCAGAAACGGTAATAGCTGCTCCTAAATGGACATCATAGCCGACCAGGACTGTAGAGACGTTCAGTGCGCACAGAGGCTACAACTGGTTATTTCTCGTATTAGCACTTCATCCGGCCTCGTATGGGGTATTTCCATACTCAGAAGAGATGGGGTTACAACTTTTGGGGGGCATTATCTCCTATTACCCCTTGTAAAAATGTAAAATTTGGGGGGAAACCAGCATTTTAGTGAAAAAAAAACTTATTTACACATCCAACTTTAACGAAAAGTCGTCAAACACCTGTGGGGTGTTAAGGCTCACTGTACCCCTTATTAAGTTCCTTGAGGGGTGTAGTTTCCAAAATAGTATGCCATGTGTTTGGTTTTTTTTGCTGTCCTGGCACCATAGGGACATGCCCCCCAAAAAACCATTTCATCAAAATTTGCTTTCTAAAAGCCAAATGTGACTCCTTCTCTTCTGAGCATTGTAGTGCGCCAGCAGAGCACTTGACGGCCACACATGGGGTATTTCCATACTCAGAAGAGATGGAGTTACACATTTTGGGGGGCATTTTCTCCTATTACCCCTTGTAAAAATGTAAAATTTGGGGGGAAACCAGCATTTTAGTGAAATTTTTTTTAATTTACACATCCAACTTTAACGAAAAGTTGTCAAACACCTGTGGGGTGTTAAGGCTCACTGTTCCCCTTGTTACGTTCCTTGAGGGGTGTAGTTTCCAAAATAGTATGCCATGTGTTTTTTTTTTTGCTGTTTTGGCACCATAGGGGCTTCCTAAATGGGACATGCCCCCAAAAACCATTTCAGCTAAATTTGCTTTCTAAAAGCCAAATGTGACTCCTTCTCTTCTGAGCATTGTAGTGCACCAGCAGAGCACACATGGGGTATTTCCATACTCAGAAGAGACGGGGTTACACATTTTGGTGGGCATTTCTCCTATTAACCCTTGTAAAAATGTTAAATTTGGAGGAAAACCAATATTTTTGTGAAAAAAAAAATATTTACACATCCATGCAAAGATGTATGGAGCAGCACTCCTAAAATGATGAGGAGACAGGAGGGTGCAAGCAAATAAAAACCCGTTCCCAGGTATTGGATACAGCGTAGAAAAGGATTCTGCAGCACTCCAGATCATGTGGTGAAAAAAAATGAGGTTTATTCCATCAAACAAATGCCGGTCACCAGTTGCCACCATTTTCAAGCATGCTTGAAAATGGTCGCAACTGGTAACCGAAACGTCACATTTGTTTGATGGAATAAACATCATTTTTTTTACCGCATGATCTGGAGTGCTGCAGAATCCTTTTCTACACTATTTACACATCCAACTTTAATGAAAAGTCGTCAAACACCTGTGGAGTGTTAAGGCTCACTGTACCCCTTGTTACGTTCCTTGAGGGGTGTAGTTTCCAAAATAGTATGCCATGTGTTTTTTTTTTTTTTGCTGTCCTGGCACCATAGGGGCTTCCTAAATGCGACATGTCCCCCAAAAACCATTTCAGCAAAATTTGCTTTCTAAAAGCCAAATGTGACTCCTTCCCTTTTGAGCATTGTAGTGCGCCAGCAGAGCACTTGACGTCCACACATGGGGTATTTCCATACTCAGAAGAGATGGGGTTACACATTTTGGGGGGCATTTCTCCTATTATCCCTTGTAAAAATTTTAAATTTGGGGGGAAACCAGCATTTTAGGGAAAAAATAATAATTTACACATCCAACTTTAACGAAAAGTCGTCAAACACCTGTGGGGTTTTAAGGCTCACTGGACCACTTGTTATGTTCCTTGGGGGGTGTAGTTTCCTAAATAGTATGCCATGCGTTATTTAATTTTTTTTTTGCTGTTCTGGCACCATAGCGGCTTCCTAAATGTGACATGCCCTCCAAAAACCAGTTCAGAAAAAATCACTCTCCAAATTCCCACTGTCGCTCCTTCCCTTCTGAGCCCTCTTCTGCGCCCGCCAAACACTTTACATACACATATGAGGTATTTCCTTACTCATGAGAAATTGGGTTACAAATTTTAGGAAGATTTCTTTCCTTTTACCCCTTGTAAAAATTAAAAAACTGGGTCTACAAGAACATGCGAGTGTAAAAAATGAAGATTTTTAATTTTTTTCCTTCACTTTGCTGCTATTCCTGTGGAACACCTAAAGGGTTAACACACTTACTGAATGTCATTTTTAATACTTTGAGGGGTGCAGTTTTTATAATGGAGTCATTTGTGGGGTATTTCTAATGTGAAGGCCCTTCAAATCCACTTCAAAACTGAACTGGTCCCTGAAAAATTTCGATTTAGAAAATTTTGTGAAAAAATAGAAAATTGCTGCCGAACTTTGAATCCCTCCGATGTCTTCCAAAAGTAAAAACATGTCAACTTTATGATGCAAACATAAAGGAGACATATTGTATATGTGAATCAATATATAATTTATTAGGAATATCCATTTTCCTCATAAGCAGAGAGCTTCAAAGTTAAAAAAAAATTATATTTTTTCATCAAATTTTGGAACTTTTCACCAAGAAATGATGCAAGTATCGATGAAATTTTTGGCCGGGTCCTTAAGGTATAAATGGGCTGGGTCCTTAAGGGGTTAAAGAGGGTGATATGAAAGCTACATTTACTGGGTTCTTATGAGAAATGATGACTAGTGATGTCGCGAACATAAAATTTTCGGTTCGCGTACCGCGATCTTCCGCAAAAGATCGCGAACCGGCGAACCGGGCGAACCGCCATTGACTTCAATGGGCAGGCGAATTTTAAAACCCACAGGGACTCTTTCTGGGCACAATAGTGATTTAAAACTTGTTTCAAGGGGACCAACACCTGGTCTGTGGCGTGCTGGATAGTGTTGAGCGGCATAGGCCATATTCGAATTCGCGAATATATGGACGAATATTCGTATATATTCGCGAATATTCGCATATTCGTTATATTCTCGTTTTATTTTCGTATACGCGAAGATTCGCGTATACGAAAATTAAAATATGTGAAAATTCGCATACGCAAAATTAGCACGTGCGAACATTCGCATATGCGAAAATTAGCATATGCTAATTTTCGCATATTTGAATTTTTGCACGCCAGTCTCACACAGTAGTATTACAGCCTTCTTTACACCACACAAGCTGGAAGCAGAGAGGGGTGATCACTGTGATGTGTACTGTGAAGAAAAAAACAACAAAAAAAAACGAATATTCGTAATTACGAATATATAGCGCTATATTCGCGAAATTCGCGAATTCGCGAATATGCGATATTCGCGAATAATATTCGAATTGCGAATATTCGCGAGCAACACTAGTGCTGGAGGGGGATCCATGGCAAAACTCCCATGTAAAATTACATAGTTGATGCAGAGTCTGGTTTTAATCCATAAAGGGCATAAATCACCTAACATTCCTAAATGGTTTGGAATAACGTGCTTTAGCCCCCTTTAGGTAGCACATAGAGCCCCCCTTTAGGCATCACATAGTTAGATCACCCCTTTAGGCAGCACATAGATTCCCCTATATTAGGCAGCACATAGTTAGATCACCCCTTTAGGCAGCACATAGATTCCCCTATATTAGGCAGCACATAGTTAGAGCCTCCCTTTAGGCAGCACATAGTTAGAGCCTCCCTTTAGGCAGCACATAGAGCCCCCTTTAGGCAGCACATAGTTAGATCCCCCTTTAGGCAGCACATAGATTCCCCCATGTTAGGCAGCACATAGTTAGAGCTCCCCTTTAGGCAGCACATAGATTCCCCCATGTTAGGCAGCACATAGTTAGAGCAATACGGTTGCTAAAATGGACAGAGATGTCAGCAGAGAGTACCAGAAAAATTAGGCATGTACACATGGATGAAAAATTGGGTATTGTCGCAGCCGCAGCTGTAGCAGCGGCCAGAAAAATTGCAGCACCATAGCAAGTGCAGCAGCAGAGGCCAGAAAAATTAGGCATGTACACCTGGCTGGAAAATTTGGTATTGTCGCTGCTGTAGCAGCGGCCAGAAAAATTGCATCACCATAACAAGTGCAGCAGCAGTGGCCAGAAAAATTAGGCATGTACACATGGATGAAATATTTGGTATTTTTGCAGCCGCAGCTGTAGCAGCGGCCATAAAAATTTCAGCACCATAACAAGTGCAGCAGCAGAGGCCAGAAAATTTAGGCATGTACACATGGATGAAAAATTGGGTATTGTCGCAGCCGCTGCTGTAGCAGAGGCCAGAAAAATGTCTGTTTGTTTCGCCATGCAGAAATTGCCCTAAAACATTTCGGCTTGAACCCTACTTGGTGGCGGATAAGTCACGCAAGTCATCCGGCATTCAGAGTTCAAATACAGCAGCATGTGGACCATTTTTAGCCCAAGGCAGCTCATGTGATCAGGCCTTGTTCAGGCAAATGTATCGCCCAGTGTCAGTCCCTTCGGGATACATCCCTCATTCATCTTAATAAAGATGAGGTAATCCAGACTTTTTTGACAAAGGCGACTCCTCTTCTCAGTGACAATACCTCCTGTGGCACTGAAGGTCCTTTCTGACTGGACACTTGAAGCGGGACGGGCCAGAAGTTCGAGCGCAAATTGGGATAGCTCAGGCCACAGGTCAAGCCGGCACACCCAGTAGTCAAGGGTTCATCGCTCCTCAGAGTGTCGATATCTGCGGTTAAGGCCAGGTAGTCTGCTACCTGTCGACCAAGTCATTCTCTGATGGTGGACCCCGAAGGGCTGTGGCGTTGCGTAGGACTTAAAAAGCTCTGCATGTCCTCCATCAACAGCATGTCTGTACAGCTTCCTGTCCTTGCCGGCGTGTTCGTGGGAGGAGGAGGATTACTTTCACCTCTTCCCCTGTTAGATCCCTGTTGTGCTGTGACATGACCCTTATACGCTGTGTACAGCATACTTCTTAATTTATTTTTGACCTGCTGAATCTTTTCCGCCTTGCTGTAATGCGGTAACATGTCAGGCACTTATGTTTATACCGGGGGTCTAGTAGCGTTAACACCCAGTACAGGTCGTTCTCCTTCATCCTTTTTATACGAGGGTCCCTCAAGAGGCACGTCAGCATGAAAGACCCCATTTGTACAAGGACGGATGCCGAGCTACTCATGTCCCGTTCCTCGTCCTCAGTGATGTCAGCAAAGGTATAAACTTCTTCCTCCCAGACACGTACAACACCACGGGAACCAGATAGGTGACAAGGAGCACCCTGGGATGCCTGCTGTGGCTGGTCTTCCTCCTCCTCTTCAAAGCCACATTCCTCCTCTGACTCCTCTTCCTCACAATCCTCTTCCAGCGTTGCCGCAGGTCCAGCAAGCGATGCTGATAAGGCGGTTTCTGGTGGTGATGGTGTCCACAACTCTTCCTCTTCACGCTCATCTACTGCCTGATCCAGCACTCTTCGCAGGGCACGCTCCAGGAAGAAAACAAACGGTATGATGTCGCTGATGGTGCCTTTGGTGTGACTGACCAGGTTTGTCACCTCCTCAAAAGGACGCATGAGCCTACAGGCATTTCGCATGAGCCTCCAGTAACGTGGCAAAAAAATTCCCAGCTCCGCAGATGATGTCCTAGCACCCCGTTCATACAAATATTCGTTGACGGCTTTTTCTTGTTGGAGCAGGCGGTCGAACATGAGGAGTGTTGAATTCCAATGTGTCGGGCTGTTGCAAATCAAGTGCCTCACTGGCATGTTGTTTCGCTGCTGGATATCTGACAAGTGTGCCATGGCCATGTAGGAACGCCTGAAATGGCCACACACCTTCCTGGACTGCTTCAGGACATCCTGTAAGCCTGGGTACTTGAGCACAAAGCATTGTACAATCAGATTACACACATGTGCCATGCACGGCACAAGTGTCAACTTGCCCAACCTCAATGCCGCCAACAAATTTGTTCCATTGTCACAAACCACCTTGCCGATCTCCAGTTGGTGCGGAGTCAGCCACTGGTCCACCTGTGTGTTCAGGGCCGACAGGAGCGCTGGTGCGGTGTGACTCTCCGCTTTGAGGCAAGTCAACCCCAAGATGGCGTGACACTGCCGTATCCGGGATGTGGAATAGCACCTAGGGTGCTGGGGGGGGGGTGCCGGTGATGTGGAGCAAGACGCAGCAGTGGAAGAGGACTCGACCGAGGATGTTATGGAAGAGGCCTGCCTGCAAGTCGTGGTGGTGTCACTAACTCCTCTGCAGAGCCACGCATTCCATGCTTGGCAGCCGTCACCAGGTTTACCCAATGCGCAGTGTAGGTGATATACCTGCCCTGACCATGCTTTGCAGACCAGGTATCAGTGGTCAGATGGACCCTTGCCCCTACACTGTGTGCCAGACATGCCATAATTTCCTTTTGCACAATGGAGTAAAGGTTGGGGATTGCCTTTTGTGCAAAAAAATTTCGTCCGGGTACCTTCCACTGCGGTGTCCCAATGGCTACAAATGTTTTAAAGGCCTCAGACTCCACCAGCTTGTATGGTAAAAGCTGGCGGGCTAGCAGTTCCAACAAGCCAGCTGTCAGATGCCAGCCTAGGGGGTGACTTTGAGACATTGGCTTCTTGTGCTCAAACATCTCCTTGACAGACACCTGACTGTGGGAAGATGAGCAGGAACTGCTGAAGGCGAGAGATGGAGAGGCGGATGGTTGAGAGGGGGCAAGGAGGGCAGCAGTGGTTGACCTGGCTGAAGATGCTGGATCAAGAGGAGGATGGCGGCTTTAGCTTTGTGTGCTGCTTGTACTGACGTGTTGATCCCATAGGTGTTTGTGATGTGACATAATGTGCCTTCGCAAAGCAGTTGTGCCTAGGTTGGTGTTGGACTTCCCACGACTCAGTTTCTTCTGGCACAGGTTGCAAATTGCCTCGCTGTGCCACTAGCTCCTTGCGACGACCTCCCTCTGCTTCCAACTTGTCTCCTCCTCCTCGCTGTCTCCCCATCTGAACTTTCTCCCTCTTCTTCTCTTCTAGTGGGCACCCACGTGGCATCCACGGACACATCGTCATCATCAACACCTTCACCGCTATCTGAAACCTCAAGAAAGCAAGCAGCAGCGGGTACAACATCATCATCACACCGTACGTCCATGTGTGTAATGCTGCCTGACTGAGACATATCCCTGTTAACTACATCCTCTGTCAATAATGGTTGCGCATCACTCATGTCTTCAAACTGATGTGTAAATAACTCCTCTGACGGATCAAGTAAAGCTGCTGTGGTGCTAGTGTTGGTGGTGGCGGCAGGCGGGCAAGTGGTAGCATGAGAGGTGCCTGAAGCTAAGCTAGAGGAGGAGAAGGATGGTGCGTCAAGGTTCTGAGCGGAAGCTGTAGTAGATCGGGTGTCTTGTGATAGCCAGTCAACTAAGTCCTCAGAACTTTGGGGGTTCAGGGTACGTGGCCTCTGAACACTGGCCATTCTAGGGCCAAAGGGAATGGCCTTCCTCTGCCTGTCATTTTTTTGGTTTAATTTGCACAGGTGTCACACCAAATGTGATTTGCACTAGGGTGACACAACTTGCCCTGCAGGTAAAAAAAAACTGGCAACTGTGACGTGAACTGACAGTGACTGGTTTTATTTAACAGCCAAAAAAGGTATTTATTTTTTTAATTTGCACAAGTGTCACGCCAAATGTGATTTGCACTAGGGTGACACAATTTGCCCTGCAGGCAAAAAAACTGGCAACTGTGACGTGAACTGACAGTGACTGGTTTTATTTAACAGCCAAAAAAGGTATTTTTTTTTAAATTTGCACAACTGTCACACCAAATGTGATTTGCACTAGGGTGACACAATTTGCCCTGCAGGCAAAAAAAAAACTGGCAACTGTGACGTGAACTGACAGTGACTGGTTTTTATTTAACAGCAAAAAAAAGTATTTTTTTTTTATTTGCACAACTGTCACGCCAAATATGATTTGACAATGAGCAAAAAAGCTTGCCAGCGGAGTTCCCCTTTTAAGCAGTGGTCCCAAACCAGGGTGCCTCCAGCTGTTGCAAAACACACGGACTGATATCTTTCAGCCCTTTGAATACTGTAGCAGTTAGTTGCTTGAAGGAACTTAAGTTTTATTCTGTAGTACCTCTTTTAACCAGCGGTTCCCTCCCAACCAGGGTGCCTCCAGCAGTTGCAAGACACGCGGACTGATATTTGAGGCCTAAAAAGGGCTTTTTTGGGTGCTGTCCTTAAAGCAGATGTTACACTAGTGCTTTAGGAGTAAACTGGACTGGACCAAATACACCACCTAGCAGCAACCTAGCTATCGCTTTCCCTCTACAGCAGGAGCAGCTTCTCTGACCCTCCACTTCCTAAGCCTGCAGCATGCCGAATGAGGGTAAAATGGCGTCCGTGCAAGAGGTAGGAGGGTCTGGAAGGGAGGGACTGCTGCTGATTGGCTGTAATGTGTCTGCTGACTCTGACTCACAGGGTCAAAGTTTACCGCAATGTTAAAGTATAGGGGGCTAATCAAATTTCACATATGTTCGCCCGGCGAGGCGAACATGCTAAATTCGCCGGAACTGTTCACCGGCGAACAATTCGCTACATCTCTAGTTATGACCCGACTCACCGTCCGGACCCATATTCTCCTCATTTTAGCTGGTAAGTCAAGGGTTGGGAAGAGGTTAAACGTATCTCCCGGCATACCGCTGTGGTCTAGATGTGAACCGGCCCTAAGATGCATTCAGTAAACTATAGTATTTTACCCCTTTAAATGTTAAAGTTTGTAGAAACTTGGAACACATCACGGTTTAATGTTTTCACTATTCACAGCGACTGGAAATCAGGTAATCAGCGAGCAACATTTAGATTTTGGAATTGCTGTCAACACAAGTCTCTGGGGCGGCTGGGGAGAAAGTTCACGGTTATTGTTGGAAGCAGATTCAAGTCTGAATTGGGAAATCCTTTTATTCTAAGAAAGGAATTCAGTTTGTCTTTCTTACTTGCCAAGGGAATGGAGTTCCTGACTAGGTCACCAAGAAGGCTGTCAGTAATAACCTTTCAGTGGAATATTGTTGTATATTGGGAACATATTCAAAGAATTACGTTGAGGAGAAAAGAGAAGAAAAAGTAAGTTTAATTTTACATGAGATCTCAATTGCTATATTTCATTTGTAATCAAGTAAAGATATTATGAAGTGGATTGTGCCTTTGATAAAGCCAATAAGGAAGTCTATAAGACACGAGCACACAGCCCATTTTAGCCTTGAGGACACAGCAAATTTATTTTTTTGCGTTCACATTTTTTCCTCCTTGTTTTTTAGGAGACATAACTTTTATTTTTCTAACCACACACCCATATGAGGGCTGTTTTTTTTTTTGTTTTTTTTTGCGTCTCCAAATGTACTTTGTAATGAAACCTTTCATTTTACCATAAAATTTACGCTTAGGATTATTTTATTAAAGGTGAGCTTTTATATAATTTTTAAAATTTTAAGTCACCATTGGCGACTATTATATGCAATCATTAGATCGCATAGTATTGAACAGTGAGATCGGCGCACCACTTACACAGTTCGGAGGCAGGTAAGGGAACCTTCTGCTGCCTTTTTAGCTTATCGGACCCCAGCACCACTTGAGCCACTTGCATCTGTCATTTCTACCTTTAGACACAGTGATCAGCATTGATCACAGTGTCTAAAGGTTTAATGGCTGCATTCCTTAGTGGTGAGGTCCCGGTTATTGATATTAGTAATCCATCCCCACCTCCACAGCTCCTATGCTCATTTTATAGGCATTTAGTGATCTGAAGCGTACTGACATGCCCTTGGTTGTTAAGTCCTATATGGCGAAAGGGTACCTGTATGCCCATTGTCATCGAGGGTTTAATAGTTTGGACATTTCTGCATGCAGTGATACCCAATATCTGTGTTTTTTTTTTTAATCTTATTTTAAAAAAAATTATGGGAAAAGAGAGCAATAAAAAATTTTAGTAGGGGAGTGGCCTATGTGTGTTTGGAAAAAACTAAAATTTTTTTTTAATTATAATATGCACACTTTTTAAGTGCCCATAGGGACTCAATATTACGTACGGCCCAAGAATGGCCTTCAATAAGTATTTACATTTTAGCAGGTTATCCCAAATATAAGGACATTTCTCAAATAGACCTGACTTAACCCACTTCTTACCTGCACTTGTTTTTAGTCAATTCAAGTAAGAAGTAGGTTAACCCCGTACTATTTGGGATAATTCCTGATATTTGAGATAAGCTGCTAATATGGAAATACATCTTGGAACCATCAATCACCCTGAAGATTCTAGATTCTTCACACTCTAGTCCTGGTTGCAGCTCTGCTTGCAAAACTCCCCTTAGAGGAGTAATAGATGTTTCCAAGAGGAGCTATCAGGATGGAATCATTTATGCTGTTGTTAGTTTTGCCTACTGTTTAGGGCAACCTAACAAGGTTAGTGTCCACACATATGATTTTGTGCATCTACAAATTTTTACATCAGAACTGCCCGAGGGTATACCCCCCATTCCCCTCCCCATGTGATTTATTTTCCCTTGTGCATCAGGCTAGGTGTCTTTGTTGTTTGTTTGTATTTTTAAACCAAAATAATTTAGCCAAAGATCTGAGCTGTCATACAAAGTTTAGGATAATTTTTCTGAAATTTTGCATGCTGGCACCATTTAACTAGAGGCCTATTAGATGCCATGATTTAAAGAGGACTGTCCCATGACAGATCCTTCTTTAAAATTTAATGTGATATATGATTGTTTCATGCAAACTAATGCAAGATTATGTTAATTATATGGATTTACCAGTTCTTAGACTAAAAAAAGCTTTGCTTCCTGAAACTAATTGAATGATCGGAAAAATACCGGAAGAATCCCTCTGTAAGATGGCATGCAGTGGAATATGCCACAAGCTTTTATAGAATAAAACATCTCTATACCTCTTAGCATAGTGGGGTAACTATAAAGTTTTTTTCAGTAGCAGGTACTAAACCCAGAAGGGCTCATGAGCCCAACTTAGAACACTAGCAGTGAATACCTGGTTACTACATACCTAAGTTTATTTTGTTAGGGGACAAAGTTTCTATTCCTACTGACAGGGAGTAACTACATCTTAGAGGGGCCTGCTACTACCTACAGGGAGCAGCTATCTTCTAAGTCTAGGGGCCGCCTATCTACGGGGGCAGCTATCTACATATTGACCTCCCTACAGGTGGCACCTTTCTACTCAGGGCACCTGCATATTGGGGGGGATTACGTGAAGGAACCTGTCTACCTACTGGCACGGCCAAAATACTTCATGGGGGGGGGCATATCTACTCTTCCCCAACCCACTTATCTACCCACTTTACTGTCTGGGACACCAAGGGGCTTATTATTACTGTTTGGGGCACCATAGGTTCTGAAATCGTTTGGACCCTAAAATGTTGGTCTGACAGGTTCTGTGGTAATGAGTCGTGTCTGCAAGAAATTGTCAGGACGCTAGATAGAGAAGAAAAAAGAAAGTGAACGACTCTATTAGAGAAGACATCACCTGTGAGTCACCTGATGTAACTGGACTCTAATCACTTACACTGTCTGCAGAGCCGGTGTAGAGCTGATATCTACCACTATATGGTCACTGTATGGGGTAGAAATTTCCTCCAGGTATATTGCTATTATTGGTAATATTGGTCTCAGTATACAGGATTTAGTCATTAACAGTAAGATGGAAATAAGTATGGTGATAATATTTAAAGGAGTAGTTTAGAGCAGACTACTCCTGTTACATCGTGCCTTGGCTGAAAAATAAAAGAAAATAAACTACCATCCTGCGTTCCTGCGGAGTACCACTACAGCTGATCGGTCTTCCGGGCCTTCTTCTTCCTACTTCCGTGTAAACGGATGGTCACACGGCGCTTCAGCCTATCACCGGCCGAGGTGGGACATGGCCGTTGATAGGCTGAATTGCCATGTGATGATCCTTGCACACAGAAGTAGGAAGAAGAAGGTCCGGAGGACCGATCAGCTGTAGCAGTGCTCCGCGGGAAAGCAGGAAGTTGAGTGATAGTCTCTTTTTATTTTTTATTCAGCCCGGGCACGATGGAACAGGAGTAGTCTGCGCTAGACTACTCCTTTAATGCTTTCTGGTATTATTGGAAATTTGGTCTGTAGGCAATTTCTTCTTCCTTTTCAACCTCCGATCTCTTTGTTACCCTGAGTGAATTTTTTTTTACAATATAAATCTGTGCATGTAGTATAGAGGTTATCATCCTACTTTCCAGATTGTTAATTGCACTTTTTGTTGCTAAAGCTGTACAGAAGTCTGCAGGTCACATAAGTCTCTCAGCTCTGAGTACATCTGGGGACCAGTAGTGTGGAGGCAGCATGTACTGTGTCATTTTTGAGTTTTCTGTTCACTTCGAGACTTCAAGTATGACTGTTTAGTCAGCAAATAACACATACATAGCACACAGCATAGTAATCAATCTATGTAGAGTCCGGACCTTCTAGACATGTCCTCCATCCTTTGAACAAAATTAGCCGAGATTACTCTGTTTTGATAGGGAGCCTATCTCTGCACACTTTTGACTGGTAAGCTTGAGGGAAAGGGTAAGTGGCTGGCCAATGTAATGGGGCATTTTAGAATGATCTGGTAGGTTGTACACTGAGTCAGAAATATATGACCTACAATACAGTGAGGAATATGTTTTTATGTTTTTGTTTTTTTTATGTGGGTCTTAATATACAGAATAACAAGTTATCATGGGTTCGCACTATAGAAACTGCGAGAAATATCACACAAAGCACTTTTTTCCCTGCCTATCGGCTTGTTTGGGGTGGCTACTAGACAACTGTCTCTCATCTGGTCTATGGCTTTGGATCAGTGGGCCATGACAGCTCAGCTTAGAGCTAGTTTAGGGTTCCTGATTGGTTAGCCTCTCTTTATAGATCCCTGGCCTTTGCTGTCTTTTGTAGATTATAGTATATGCTCTTTGAGTTTGAATCCTGTATACCCTATATTTCTCTAGTACCTTGCTGAAGCCTAGTTTTGTTCAGTCTGGACTAGTCAGTCCAGGTGTTTGTTGTTAATTTCTTGCTGTTGCTGTTATTTGTTCCAATATTGTTTTGTTGCATTTCTTCATAATTTAGTACTATTCAACCTTGGCTTTGTCTCTGGATACTAGTGTACGCCTGTTGTTTGTGTCAGCTGTAGGGTATGTTCCCACTGAGGAAATTCTGCAAGCAATTTTCTCACTGAATTGCCTTAGTGGAATTTGCTGCCAAAATTATGGGCTGAAATTCAAAGTCCCATTGATTAAAGGTATTATCCAGGAATAGAAAAATAGAGCTAATTCCTTTTTAAAAACAGCTCCATGTTTGTCTCCAGGTTGTGTGTGGTATTACAGCTGGGCTTCATTCACTTCAATGGAACTGAGCTGCAGAACCATACCCAATCTGGAGATAGACGGGGAGCAGTTTTTGAAAGGAATTAGCTCTGTTTTTCTATTCCTGGATAACACCTTTAATGGGAATTTGCATGCAGTTTCTGACAAAAGAAAGAAGAATGGATGTTACTTCTTTCGGTGGATCACAGATTCTTGGCAGAAATTTCTTAATAGAAATGTCACTGTCTGGACAGAGCAGCCGCAGAATGTCTGTAGGGTGAATGCACACTTATAAATGAGTTTTATTAAGGATATTTGCAGAGACAGTGGGAGTCAATAATGATTGGTGTCAGTGTCCTGGGATAGATCTAGGATAGGATTAAGGGTACGTTCACACTACGGAATTGCCGCGGAATTTCGGGGCACAATTCCGCGGTGTGAACTTTAACATTAGTTTGAACGGGTCTCCGCGAGACCCGTTCACACTGTGGAATTTCAGCGGCGGACATTTCCACCGCTGAAAGTGTTCCGCGCAAAGAAAGAACATGTTCATTCTTTGTGCGGAATCCGCGAGTGGACCATAGCCGCACATGGTGACGGCTCAGCGAGCGGAGATTCCGCAGTGTGAACGAGCCCTTAGGGATAGTTATAGTCAGTGTTCATCGTCTATTTGTGCCATCATCGGTTTCATCATTTTTTGGTTTCTATCATCTATTCACAAGTTCCTGTTTTTGTTATTTTTTACTACCAGCATTGATATGCAATTTTATCTGGTTCTCCCAAATATCTGGTTTTAATGCAATGTGGCTCTTTTGTGGGTCTTGTGAGTACTGGGAGCCAATATGAAGTCAAATTCTATTGTCTGGTGACCAGGCGCCAGTCGTTGCACAGGCACCATATTGCAGTCATATGAGACCTTGCTTTGTGTAATTCTAAGAAGGGTAAAATGTTTAGAAAATAAACATTAATCAAAATAATTAATAGATATTGTATAATCCTATGTGTCATAACAACAATAACAAAATTGTTAACTAAACCATTATTATTAATAATTTGGAAAACAGAATATGATTTTAAAGGGATATGGTAAAATAAGGAAGACAATATCATTAATATCTACAATATGAGAAAATATTTGAAATCTTGGAAGTAATTAAGCTTGAATTAACATTAATACGGAATGACTGCAAGGTTCATTTCCACCTACTCCAGCACTGTCTTTCATTTACAGTTTGCAAGAGGTAGATTTTTGTTATTAGTTCCTGCAGGTTGTCGCATCACCCAGCTAAGTACATAGACACGTATAAAGTTAGTGATTTATCGCACCTTGCAGCAATATAAGAATTTTCATTTTCAGCTGTGGGAAAGATGTCATCTGTAAATAAGTCGATAACCGTAACTCTACATTTCATGTTTGTGCCATATGTGTTGAGGGTAACACCATCTTAGACATCTTGAAAATTAAAAATGGTGCAAAAAAAAAAAAAAAAGGCACAAAAGAAAAAAAAAGGAAAAGAAAATAGAACTGTTTTTCTTCCCTTTGATCCCCATGCTAATAAGTCAAGGAAACCTTTTCTAATTGCATTCGTCCTCGTTGCCTAATTACTCACTAAAGTGAACAGCAGACAAAATGCCTTTAGAAATTGATGTTAAAAAGTGCAGCACAAAATTGACACATATGTGTCGACTTAACAGCATCTTGCCATGTTTGTTACATAGCTGCCAAAGTAAATAATTAAACGGATTATTGAGTTCCAAGGTTAGACTTTGACTTTTCCCTTAGTGAAGGTGGAATCTTTACGACCCCTTATAGTAATTAATTGCCGGCTTTTAGAGTCCATGATAAAATTCCTAACACATTGGATAGTTTGCTAATTTTTCAATGCGCATTAGTCGTGCACTTATTTCATTTCACACATATATATATATATTTATATATATTCTCTAATGTAACTCATTACATTACTTCTCCATAGTATTTTTTTTGCGTGTCTAAGATTTCCCGTAACTGTCATCTCCAGAATGTAATTCAGCTCGCACTTAAAAACCGAGAATCTCTCTTAATCAACTATAGATGCCACAACTGTGCAAGATTGGCCTAATGCGAAAACGTCTGAGAACGCAGACATTAACTGGTAGTGAATGAAAATAAGTTACTGTCATAGAGAGGGTTTAGCAAGTGGCATCTCGCAAAACTGTAAAGTTGGATTTTTCCCTTTTTTGTAAAATAGACATTTATAGAGATGTTTAAAAAATATATATGTTGCAGAAAAATGTCAATACATCCATTGGTTTCAGTTCTATAAGGTGATATCAGTGGCGTAGCGCCCATAAAGGCACAGTTATCCCACAACTGTGCATTTACTGAATAACTGCAAAGCTATAACACATATAGACAGTATGCCCAGCCTTAACCCTTTATATCCCATGATCAAAGTTGATCCTGTGGTATAAAGGGCCAAGATTCTGTTTGTAGTGGATCACCGCGGTTGGGGAGATGAGGTATTGAACAGGACCACCGCAGGGTCCTGATCAACTGGATGATGGCATGCCATTCAATTGGTGCTCCAGGAATACAAGGAGCCTCAGAAGCTTGTTTAAGATGAGCGCAGATAACACTGATCAATGCTATGCCTATGGAACAGCACTAAACAGTGTTAGTAATCGTAATATTTTATGTAATAGTCCCCTAATAGTCCTAAAAAATAGTAAAAATATAATAGAAAATGTAACAAATGTGAATAAGGCCCCTCCCCCCCAAAAAAAAAGTTTGAATAACCATCCCATCTTTTCACATTTTCCAAATAAAATAATGTAAATAAGAAATAAACATATATGGTATTGCTGCATGCAAAAATTGTCCAAACTTTTAAATTCCAGTAAAATGCTAACGGTGAATGGTAGAAATTAGCAAATTTTTTGAAAAATGTGATTCTGCCGATTCGCTGAATTTTTGTTTCAGTCTGAATATATTTGCGGCAAATTGCTATTTAAAACAACTATTTCTGGCCTACCGAGAGCCTCAATAAGGGTGTAGAACACTGTGCCTTGCTGTAACACGCATAGGGTGTGTGCTGGGTTAGTGAAATAATACTGTTTTTTCAGAATGACATGCAGATCAGAGGCATCGCTATTAGAATTACTGTCGCAGAGCCACACAATGACAGAGCCTGGAGGTGGCATTGTTACACACTGCACTCCGGCCGCAAGCTCCAGCCATGAGCACGCACCCGCATGCGCGGCAGCATGAGAAGACCATATAGTAGCTGAATGACACAGCCTGGAGTTGGTGGCAGCAAGAGGAGACCATATAGTGGCTGAATGACACAGCCTGGAGTTGGAGGCAGCATGAGGAGACCATATAGTGGCTTAATGACACAGCCTGGAGTTGCTGTCAGCATGAGGAGAACATATAATGGCTGAATGACACAGCGTGGAGGTGGCGGAAGCATGAGGAGACCATATAGTGGCTGAATGACACAGCCTGGAGGTGGCCGCAGCATGAGGAGAACATATGGGGGCAGTATGAGACAGCTTAGAGCTGGCATCAGGATGAGGAAACATATGGTGGCAGAATGAGACAGTCTGGAGGTGAAAGCAGCAGCATCAGGAGTCCTGAATATGACCCGGTGACATAGTAGGGCGGTGGGTGGCAGTATCAGTACCTGGTGATGAAGGTGGGTAAAAAAAGGAGAACTTGACATCAGATGTATGGCATCAGGCAAGTGGCAGGATCATAATAGTAGCTGAGGCAGGTAGGCAGAAGAAAACAGTCTATTTTGTAAAAGTGTTAGTGTGCACAAGTAAGTATTGAGGATATGCATTACATAAAACTTAACTTTTAATTATATGCTTAGAATAAAATGTATGGAACCCAATTTTTTTTTAAATCAAACAAAAGGAAAGGTGTGCAAAAAAGACCATGTGCCACCTACACACCAAATATTGATGTGATGCAAAGACCTCTAAAAGGGGGAAGGGAACAACGTATGGTCTACTGTAACAGGTGAGGGTAAAAACTTCCCCTGTAAGGTCCTATTCTCGCATTATTAACTCACTTCTTGGCAAGTGTTACTCGCCCTAAAAAGGTCAGCTCACAGAGGAACCTCTCCCTATTTCCACCTACAAACACTGCAATTTCCCAGGGTTTTTAGGTGGAAATAGGGATTGGTTCCTGTGTGGGGCCACCCTTTTTAAGACGAGTAACACTTTCCTCAAAAAGGTGGAAAGGAACAATGTATTGACCATTGTAGATGGTGGGGGTAAAAACTTCCCCTGTAAGGCCCTACTCACGTCCTATTAATTCCCTTCTTGTTACTCACCTTAAAAAATTTGGGAAAATCTATTTTATTTTTATCCTAAGAATATTATTAAAAGTTGTGTTTTACGTAATGCATATCCTCAATACGTTCTTGTGGTCTGATGCAGAGGAATGTCTGTAACTGGGCAGCAGCACCTTAAATATGTTTAGCACTATCCATATTGGTGAAGTGTTGGTGTGGCACCATGGCCAATTTACTCTGATGTATCAGGCATTAGTGGGTGGAAATCCTTGCTGATCCATGCCTGATTCATCTTCACAAAGGTCAGTCTCTCCACATTTTTCGTGGACAGACAAGTTCTCCTTGGGATGACTATGGCCCCCGCCACACTAAACACCCGCTAGGATGGCAAACTACTTGCCGGGCAGGACAGCTTTTCCAGGGCAAACTCTGCTAGTTGCAGCCATAAATAGAGTTTGGCTGCCCAGAAGTCCAGCGGATCTTCAAGGTGTGTTGGCATGGTCATGTCAAGGTATGCCATCACCTGCTGGTTCAGGTCTTGCTCCAGGTCTACCTGCTGCTGATTAGTTGCTTCACTATGCTAGTGAAGAAAGCTACTCATCAGCGACTGTAGACTCATGCTGCTGCTGATGGAGCTGGAACTGCTCCTGAACCCCACGCCTCCCCAGCAACCATGGCAGTGGAAGGTGAGTGCAGTGGGCCCCCCGAGTCAGACCTGCGAGAGGATGGATGATGGCGCAGATAGGCATCGGCCAACTGACTACGTAGGATGTCTCTGTAGTAGATCAGTTTGTCCTCCCTCTAAGTGGGTGTAAAGAAGGCCCCCATTTTGTGCCAGTAGCGAGGGTCCAATAAGGTGGAGAGCCAAAAGTCATCCCGCTGCCGAATGGTGACAATTCGGCGGTCACTACAAAAGAAATTGAGCATGTAACGTGCCATTTATGTAAGTGACTCGGAGGGACTCCCTGCCTCCATCTACACTACATACTGCCATGTCTGGGTCCTCTGTCTTGCCTTCCTCATAACCCTTTAGCTCCTCTAGCTGCTACTGCTCCTCCTCTCCTTTCAGATGACTAGAAAAACCACCCATCTCGCAAAACCTAAACTGTGCTCCACTGTGCCCCTCCCCCTCCTCTTCCTCCAGTTCAGCCCCCACAGGGCTCATGTGGCCAAGAGATGTAGGCGCCACATCTCCAGTGCCCTGACCAGCCATTGATTCCAACATGTGTTGTAGTAGATGAAGCAGTGGAATGATGTTGTTCATCCCGTAATACTGCGGACTGACTAATAATCTGGCTTTCTCAAAGGGCCTGAGCAAACGGCAGGTGTCATGTATGAGCTGCCACTAGTTGACATTGAAGTTACACAGGGGAGTCCCCCTATCCGCTTGGATCATCATGAAATTGGTGATGGCTTTTCTCTGTTCATATAGTCGGTCCAATATGTGCAGGAACCACATTTACCAAGTATGCCGTAAAGGAGATGTATTGTCCCTGACCGTAGTTACAGCTCCACACGTCGGCGCTGCTGTGCACTTTGGTACACACCGACAGGCTCAAGGACTGGCCCACCTTCTGTTCCACAAAATTGTGCAGGGCTGGTACTGCCTTCTTCGCAAATAAATGACAGCTTAAGACTCTCCACCTTGGCTTGGCACAAGTCATCAGTTCTCTGAAAGGTGCAGAGTCTACCACTTGAAAAGGGAGGGACTGTAGCACTAGCAACTTGGACAGGAGCACATTCAGCTTCTGCGCCGTTGGATGAGTGGGCACATACTGTTGTCTCTTGGACATGGCTTCGCCGATGGATTGCTGGTGAATGACTGACTCGAAGTAGGAGGAGCAGGAGTATCTGGAGCCACAGAAGACGTGTATGACAGACAGCTCCCTTCGGCTGAGGTGGTGGAGCCTTGGCTTGCTGAAACAGGGAGCGGTGTGCCACGGGGGGAAGCAGCAGGGTGGACCACCATATCGGAGCCATGGTTCTCCCAGGCCGCTTTATGGAGACGCTGCATATGTTGACGCAGGGCCTTGGTGCCAACATTGGGACCCTGGCAACACTTCACCTTCTGCCGACACATCTTGCATGTGGCCTGGTTTACATTCTCTGGATGCTCGATGAAAAACTGTCACACCGCCGAGTAGCTGATTTTCCTACCAACAGTCCGCACTGATTGACTGCTACTGCCGCCCTACTCCAGGAACCCCTGTACAACTACCTCCCGGGAAGGTAGGCTGCGGCAAAGCAGGTGGTCTACCCTGGGCACGTTTGGCTCCAGACTTTCCACTTCTGCCACTACGCTGACTGCCAACCATGCTACCACCTTGCTGTCTCAGCTGCTGCCTCACGGGCAACCTGCAACCCTCTTCTGATGATGATGAAGCCCTTTCTGCACCCAGCTCCCAAGTGCGATCAGCTTCATCATCATCGAGTTGTGTCTGCACGTCACTGATGTCCTCCTCAGGTTCCTCAGCAGTGTCTGCTTCAGGAGCCTGAACGCTCGCAACACAACCTCCCACGCCACTCTCCTCATCACTACTTGCCTGCCTAGCGGAGGACGTGGCGGATGGCTCCTCCACTTCTTGGCTGGGCAGTAGCTGCTGACTGTCCTCTAGTATATCGTCCTCACTAAATAGAGGAGCTGAACCCAAAGCATAAGATACTTCTGTGGGGGAGGGAACAGCATAGGACAGAGGCGATGGGAGAACAGGGACTGCTCCAAGGCCATGCCAACTGAGGGTTGTGTCTGAGGAATCCACTGACTGTTGACTGGGGGTGTCAGATGTCACTTGTGATGAAGTGGATGACCATGTTAACCAATCTATGATGGCAGATGGGTTGCTGGTCGAGACACAACCACTAGCTGATACCAGGAGCTCAGGCCTCTCGCTGCGACTCCTGCTGCCACTCGCCCCTAGTCTGCTGCAACCTCTGCCTGATTAATTTAGGCCTCTGCCACTCCTCTGGGCATGACCTGGCACTTCCCTGCCTGACATATATAGTGCATATATGAGGTGAGTACAATACGCTACACTAAGCTTAAAACAGTATTTGTCTACAACACCAGCAGTTGCGTACTTTTACCTGGCCTTTCACAGTATCTAGGCCCTTAAGACTTTAACAGGAACAAAATAGTACACCACTTAGATGTACGTATGTGGTATGCACTTATGAGGCGAGGACAATGTGCTCCAGTACTCTTAAAACAGTATTTGCCTACAACAACAGCAGGTGTTTACTTTTGCCTGGCCTTTCACAGTATCTAAGCCTTTAAGATTTTAATAGGAAAAAAATTGTACACCACTTATATGTAAACACAGGTTTCATTTAACAGAGGACACTATGCTTTTAGTGCTCTGCTCACCCTAACTGGCTGGCTACTATAAGCCCCCTCAGTTGTTGTACACACCAGTGCTGCAGCACACAGTCGCTGTGTACCACACCCAAAATTGCACTTTCTCTCTCAATCTCACTTCCTTTCCTATCAGTACTTCTAGGCTGGATTTGGGCTTGACATGAATCGCTGCTGAAAAAAGCTTTTCTGTGCAACACACACTGCTGTCTGTCTCCCTCTCTCTCTCTGCAATAAAAGGCTGAAGGGACTGTCTGCAAGATGGCTGCTGATTATATAGGGCTGTGACATCACAGGGGTGGCTGGCTACTGATCGGCTGCATGCTGCATGTTATTCAGGGTCATGCCGCCAACCCTTGTTCCCGCCTTCCCAGGTTTCCTTGCACCATGTCCTCAGTAGTGTTGCTCGCGAATATTCGCAATGCGAATTTTATTCGCGAATATCGCATAGCACTATATATTCGTAATGACGAATATTTGGTTATTTTTTTTTTGTTCACAGTACACATCACAGTGATCACCCCTCTCTGCTTCCAGCTTGTGTGATGTAAAGAAGGCTCTAATACTACTGTGTGAGACTGGTGTGCGAATTTTCGCATATGCGAAAATTTGCACATGCTAATTTTCGCATGTGCGAATTTTCCCATATGCTAATTTTCGCATATGTTAATTTTCGCGTTTGCGAATTTTCACATATGCGAAACTAAAACAAGAATATTACGAATATGCGAATATTCGCAAATATATAACGAATATTCGTCCATATATTCGCGAATATTCGCGAATTCGAATATGGCCTATGCCGCTCAACACTAGTCCTCAGATGTGGATCCGCCATTTAGATGCCCTGGAGCCTGGACCGCACTAAATGGGGTTTAATTAAACAATTCGTGCAATCGAATTGTGGTGATATCTCCATTCATTGCAAATCGAATTTTCTAGTGAAATTCGTGACGAATTCGGATTTGTCATATTCGATTCGCTCTTACCTAGTGAATGGTATAAATATATATTTTTTTAAACTCTTCAAAATTGCTGATTTTGGTCACTTCATATACCGGAAGGCTGTGGAGAGATTTTCTTGTGAATTATACGCCCAACATTACTAGTTAATGTCACTCACCTTTTTTATAACTAGGAAGCGATTTGAGGTCACATTTAAGATTGTCTATTACAGTTATTCTGTTTTCTTTATTCTAGGCTGTCTGCAGTTATCTTAAAGAAGTTACACAACCATAACAACTCATACCCTATCCACAGGATAGGGGATAAATAATTGGGGGGGGGGGGGGGGGGGGTTGGAAGGGGTCTGACCACTTAAAACCCCCAAAATCTCAAGAATGGAGATTCTAGTCTACCATCATTCTATGATGAACTTCTGCCCCCTGAATGCTTTATGGAAGCCGCAGTCACTCAGTCTCTAGTCGCACCCATAAATAATGACTTGACAGGCGGTGCAAGCGTGATTGAAGACTTTCGTCTGTATTCTTGATGTCTTGGGGCTTTCCAGCAGTTGGACCCTCCTGCAGCAAGACACTTATCCCCATCTTGTACACTAAGAATATGTTATTATGGTGGGGAATGTGTCCTATGAAAATCAAGTTTTTTCCATGGAATATATTTTAAGGATTTTTGGTGATTTTCTTTTCTAATTTTCCATTGTATGATCTATTTTGTAAAAAATATCCCAAATTCTTGCAGTTTCCATTCTGGCAACTAGGCTTAAAATGAAGATGAATCTGAATGTACAGATCACTTCCCAACAGTGCCCTCATTGTCAGCACAGCCGGAGTGCATTGAAAGATAACACAAGTGTTTAGATAACAGAGGTTAAAGAGGTACTCCACTGACCAGCGTAGAACTAAATGTTCTGAACTCTTTTTTCGTGCTGCGAGAGTTAGCCACTTTACCTCGTGATGTCCAGCCACGCCCCCTCAATGGTCATGAGGGGGCGTGGTTAACCCCCGCAGTGCAAAAACAGCATTCGGAACATTTAGTTCCATGCTGGCCAGTGGAGTACCCCTTTAAAACAGTATATGTTGCTAACAGCTCAGCCTCCCTCTCCTGCTATAATGAACTTTGTAAAGGTCAGACCCCTTCCTTATTTATGTCCATGGGTCCTGCTGTAATGCACATTTAAGTGCTGTTAACAACAGCTCAGGCAAAACAACTGCTTCCATAATAATACACAAAAAAATGTAATAAAAAATCTGAAAAAAGAAACGGCTTAAAAAAAAGAACATGTTTCAGTATCTGTCTCTAATCTATAAAAATAAATCTATGTGATACATTCCCTTTAAGTCTGAATATAACCTATACAGTTACTCATTGTTATATAGTTTTATGGAGGCTGCATTTGCACTTTCTTTTTCATTGACGTCTCACATACTATCACTTAAGCCTGTGTGCCTAATACTCATGATCTTTTTTGGCATGTGTTCTAAAAATGAACAAATAAAGATTTATTTACAAAAAAAAAAAAAGAATAATGTATTCACCCAGTAATGTCCATGTGTTATCTTTTGTTGGAATGGAAAACTAGTGTTCGTGGCTGGGAAATAGTGTGGGAACTAATGTATTGCTACCTAGTTAAGTAGAGGGCTTATTTTCTAATTTGCTTGTTTATGTGATTTGACATAGTTATTATGCATATCTAATCACTATTATGAGAAATGTGTGTCTTTGAGGATACATGTCACATTTCTGTACAATGCCAACCGGGCATAAATTATAAATGCTTTTCAAAGCGGCACATACTTCAGTAATGATCCATGCTTTAAATATACTATATCACTGGATGTACTTAGGCCTTCAGTTTCTAATCATACACTACATAAACAGAATCTTGCTCTCTTAAGCCTTAATGGAGTCTTAATGAGGCCTCTGAAGCTTTAATGAGTCTCAGCTGACTTCAATCTTGGGCAGAGTTTAACTATATGTTCGCTCTCCTGCTGGCAGGACCCCTATTTGACATCTTGTCAGCTGCTAATATAATAAAACCCTGTAGCCATCAGGCATATGAGGCTCTTTCAAAGGGGGGAGGTGGGGGGTAATGAATGCATATATAACATAATGATTATAAACTGTTGCAACACTATGGAGACGCTGAATTATTTAGTTTTTCTTCCTTTACCAAGTCTTTGGCTCACGATAAATATTTAATTTTCTAGTACATCGGAGTCATGTTGCTTACACCGACAAATTTAACATGACTTCAAACTGTATGAATGATGATGAAATGGAAGTCGATGGAAATGGAGATGACAACTGATACATTGTTGATAGAAAATAAAAATATGGTGGCGTGACGAATCAGGAATTAAAAGTTGACACTGATCTAGGCTGGTCTCCCTATCATTTGCCATAGATTTTGATGTCCATGTAGTCAACTGTTTTCTGAATATAATTGTAGAGATGCTTTGTTTGTCTACCATCTAAAGTGGTCAAACTAGTAATATATTTCCGATTACAACCATTAGATTTCCCTTCTATTCAAGACCTGGTCTGTGTAGGGCATGAAAGTAAAGTATTAGGAAGAAATTATTGTGTCCAAAGGGGTGACCATTTCTACTGGACAACTACAGTGACCCCCCCGACCTACGATGGCCCCGACATACGATAATTTCAACATGCGATGGCCTCTCAGAGGTCATCGCATGTTGAAGGCAGCATCAACATACGATGCTTTTGTATGTCGGGGCCATCGCATAAACAGCTATCCGGCAGCGCAGACTGCTTCAGCTGCCACTGAATAAACGTTTACGGTGCCCCGTGTGGTCCGCTGACGATCACTTACCTGTCCTTGGGGCTCCGGCGCGTCCTCTTCGGGATCCCCTCCATCATCGGCGCTCTCCATCATCATTACCATTTCGCTGCGCACGCCGTCCCGTCATCCAATTGGAGCGGCGTGCGTAACGACGTGATGGCGGCGACGGAGAGCGAAGATGCCAGGGAAGCAGAGGCCTTGTCGGAGCGTTGGGGACACCTCGTGGATGTGGCAACAGCGATGGAAGGCGACATCCAGGGCAGCAGTGACGGTCGGAGTGGCGGGGACACGTGAGTACAACTTCCTCTACCAGTGGTCTTCAACCTGCTTACCTCCAGATGTTGCAAAACTACAACTCCCAGCATGCCCGGACAGCCGTTGGCTGTCCGGGTATGCTGGGTGTTGTAGTTTTGCAACATCTGGAGGTCCGCAGGTTGTAGACCACTGTCCTATACTTTACATTGCACGGATCCTTCAACATACGATGGTTTCAACAAACGATGGTCTATTTGGAACGGATTACCATCGTATGTTGAGGGACCACTGTATAGGACAGTCAGTTTGTGAAGTTGATGTTTTGTAAAAGAAGTACTTTGGGCAAGAAATACCTTGATAAGGGCCAGATGGTGATGGCCAGACAACTGGGTTACCACATGTCCAAACTGGCAGGTCATGTGGGGTGTTCCTGGTATAAAGTGGTGCAAGAAAAGACAATCCGTGTTCCAGCAACAGTTTTCCAGCATCCAGTTCATCGATGCATTTGGAGAGTAAAGCCTAGCATTTTTTGGTACGACCCTATGAAGAGCTTAAGTAGCACAAATTGCTGTTAAAGTTTAAAGGGGTACTCCGGTGGAAAATATTTTTTTAAATGAACTGGTGCTAGAAAGTAAAACAGATTTGTAATTTACTTCTGTTAAAAAAACATAATCCTTCCAGTACTTATCAGCTGCTGTGTAATACAGATGAAGTTCTTCTCTTTTTGAATTTCTTTTCTGTCCGTCCACAGTGCTTTCTGCTGACACCTCTGTCCATGTCAGGAACTGTCCAGAGGACAAGCAAATCCCCATAGCAAATCTCTCCTGCTCCAGACAGTTCCTGACAAAGACATAGGTGTCAGCAGAGAGCACTGTGGTCAGACTGAAAATAAATTAAAAAGGAAAAGAACTTCATCTGTAGTATACAGCAGCTGATAAGTACTGGAAGGATTAAGATTTTTTAATTGAAGTAAATTACAAATCTGTTTAAAGGGGTATTCCAGGCAAAAACTTTTTTATATATATCAACTGGCTCCAGAAAGTGCTCTCTGTTGATGCCTGTCTCTGGAAACGCCCAGTTTAGAAGAGGTTTGCTATGGGGATTTGCTTCTAAACTGGGCATTTCCCGAGACAGGTGTCATCAGAGAGGACTTAGACAGAAAAGAACATACTTAAAGGGGTATTCCAGAGAAAAACTTTTTTTTATATATCAACTCGCTCCAGAAAGTTAAACAGATAATGTAAATTACGATTTACAGATAATGTAAATCGTAATCCTTTCAGTACTTATGAGCTTCTGAAGTTAAGGTTGTTCTTTTGTGTCTAAATCCTCCCTGATGACACCTGTCTCGGGAAACGCCCAGTTTAGAAGCAAATCCCCATAACAAACCTCTTCTAAACTGGGTGTTTCCTGAGACAGGTGTCATCAGAGAGGATTTAGACAGAAAAGAACAACCTTAACTTCAGAAGCTCATAAGTAATGAAAGGATTAAGAATTTTTAATAGACGTAATTTACAAATCTGTTTAACTTTCTGGAGCCAGTAGATATATATAAAAAAGTTTTTTCCTGGAATACCCCTTTAACTTCAGAAGCTCGTAAGTACTGAAAGGATTAAGATTTTTTAATAGAATTCATTTACAAATCTGTACAACTTTCTGGAGCCAGTTGATACGTATAAAAAAGTTTTTGCCTGGAATACCCCTTTAACTTTCTGGCACCAGTTCATTTAAAAAAATGTGTTTCATCAGAGTACCCCTTTAATGTGAGCTATTGCAGCTTGTTGTGTATGTACCTACATAATTCCAACCCAGTCATGCTGTCTCCTGTGCACTGATAAATGTGCCTACAAGGGGTATGTAAAGCATCAGAACTGGACCAATGAGCAATGGACGATGGACACCTGGTCATGTAGATGGCCTGATGCATGTTGTTTACCTGAAAAAAATAAATGGCACCAGGATGTACTATCGAAAGAAGGCAAGCTGGCACAATGTGATGCTGCTCGCAATGTTCTGCAGAACTTTGAGTCATGACACTTATGTGGATGGCAAACTGCAAAAAAATGTTAAAGGTATTGATGTGTCCTCAAAATTCCCTGGATCTTAGTCAGATTGAGCATCTGTAGGATCCATGGAAACCACAATTCACAACTCATATGACTTAAAGGATCTGCTTCCAGATACCAAAGAACATTATCTGAGGCCTCATAGAGTCCAATAAGTCAGAGCTATTTTGATGGCATAAGGGATACCTAAACAATAGTAGGCTGGAGAAGAATTGTTATGGTTGGAGAAGATACTTATGGGGAGAATAGCTGCCTAAAAACTGCAAGCAATGGAAAATGGTAGAGCAAAACCCAGAGTCCCTGCAGCTCTATAGTATGGAGCCACACAGCCCTCCATATACCGTCATACAGCCTCCTGCACGTGTATGGAAAATCTGCATCACAAGAGCTATAGGGTGCTATAAAGAAGTTCTTAAAGGGGTACTCCGGTGAAATTTTTTTCTATTAAATCAACTGGTGCCAGAAAGTTAAACAGATTTGTGAATGACTTCTATTAAAAAATCTTTACTGTTCCAGTACTTTTTAGCAGCTGTATGCTACAGAGGAAATTATTTTCTTTTTGAATTTTTTTTTGTCTTGTCCACAGTGCTCTCTGCTGACACATTATGCCTATATGAGGAACTGTCAAGAGCAGGAGAAAAGCCCCATTGCAAACCTATGCTGCTCTGGACAGTTCCTGACACGGACAGAGGTGTCAGCAGAGAGCACTGTGGACAAGACAAAAAAGAAATTCAAAAATAAAATAATTTCCTCTTTTGCATACAGCTGCTGAAAAAAGTACTGGAAGGGTAAAGATCTTTTAATAGAAATCATTTATTTATTTATTTATATAGCGCCTACAGATTCTGCAGCGCTTTACAGATTCCGCAGCGCTTATTTACAAATCTTTATAACTTTCTGGCACCAGTTGATTTAAATAAATAAATAAATAAATTCCACCGGAGTACCCCTTTAAGTCCATTGTATTTAATTTCCCCATATTTTTCCATTAATAATAACATATTAGGAAATTTTAATAAAACCCCAAGGACTCAATCATGGCCACCTGTATGTTTGTCTGTCCTCTGTCTTCTATCTAAATACTTAAATGTGTCAGGATTGTAGTAAGAGTAATGTTACTATCTACAGACACATTACGGACACAGCTACATATTAAAATTTGATCTTTTCTAGACAGATTTTTAAAATGTCAATTAGAAAATGTTCTAATCTGTACCGAAATAAAACTCTGAGGAATTTATATTAAGGCAATTTAACATATGAGACGTATAGACATAACCTGACAGACAGGCTATTAAAGTGAAAATTTAGTGGAATGATCCATTTTTGATAGCAATAGGTTACCGTAGTAATGATTCTTTCACCTGCTAAGTATTGGGTTAATTAAGTAAAGCTATGTGAAGTGTGGTCATTTATTGAACTATAAGTGTTGGAATATAATAACCGATTTAGAAATTGAATTCTTAAAAATTCACATTATGCCTTATAGTGCTGTATTATGTTAAAAGGAACCATTTGTCAAATGATTTTATCTTTATTGTGTTCCATCTACAATGCATGTTCCTGGGTAGTGTTTTCTTCTTCGTATTGTTACATTTAGAGGAATATATTGTTTCCATGCTAGTATAGCAGTACTTTTGACCACAGCATGATGTAGGCATAGATAGTACTGTCTCCTTCTCTACATATAAATGGCATAAGCACTACCTTCAGGGTCACCATCTGATTTTTTATTTTTTATAGACAACTTGTCCAAAAGTCGCAGACAGTCCAAGTTTCTTGATGGTGTGTATAATTAATACATGCCTTTCAATGTAAAACAGTCACACCCGCTGAGGCTATAATCCCTCAAATCACCTGATTTTTCTCCATTTATTAAAATTAAGTTCATTCCCATCTGATTGTACTACCTCCCTGTCCCTTATTTATTATTGGTACAATCCTGATAGTACCTTCTTTATGCTACTGCCTCTCATGTATGCAAAGATAGCACCTTCTTTTCCTATAGCTACATTAAAGCTTAGTGTGTTCTGGCCCTGTAATTGATATAGAGCCTGAGGAAGCGGTCAAATGACTGGGAAATACGTTGCCAAACATTGTGAGTAATAAATCCTTTTGTCCACCTACCTGAAGTATGCAGTGCCTGATTATCCCACTATACTGGGAGAAAGTTTCTGACATATTGTTGCATTCCAGTGGGAAGACTGCAGCCATTTACTTCATACTCTGTCCAAAGTTGTGCTTGTTTTTGCAAAACCATTTCCGGTAAGCAGCACCAAATTTGTGCCCCCCAGTTTTATCCCTCAGTATCATACTACGGAACGTTGCTCTTTCCTTTCTTTTCTAGCTGTAATTGATATAGGCACAGATAGAACTTTCTCCTTCCTAATTTCTGTACATGCTGTCGGCAGAGATTACCCTGCCTCTCTCTTGTTTTAAAGGAGTAGATGAATGATAGATGTTGTTTGGCCTGAAGCTATCTGATCTACTGCATCTCTGTTACCATTGTGGAAACAGCTTCCCAGTATTTTGATGGAAATGGTTAAATCCCCACTTCCCTATCTCTCCATGTACTTCATAGAGTACTGCCTTCTTGACTCTTCAAGACAAAGGAAACAGTACCTCACTTTTACTTCTGTCATACTAGGGAGTTAAAAGGTAATAACTGTTTAGCCAAAATATATTATCTTTGATCATCTAACACAAATCCATTATTGACTTTGGTGTTATTGTAACTCTTTGTGATTTTGTACATATCTACAACTGTATATGGCAATAGTCACAGAAAACACAAACTAGGGTTTAAGTAGCCAGTTCTACTGCATCAATTAATCTTAGAATGTAATTTATGAACCAACTATTTTTTTCTGAAAATAAAATAATAAAGAATAACCCCTTAGGATGTCAATAAACAAGTTCAAGGGGGCTCTGGGTGTTTTTTTCGGAAAATATATTACAGGTTATGCATACTAGACTTATATGGATAAACCGTTGATCCAGGCTTTTTTTCTGATACCATATTGGGGTTGGGACAGCATCAGCCTCTTGGGAGTTTTTGCCTACCTCTGGATCAACACAGTAGGGTTCTACATTGGACTCAATAGACTCTTGGGGGACGGAACCAAATTTCAGTGTGAGTGAAACTTTAAATAGCTACTGGTACTAACCATCAAAATATCTAAGGGTTCTTACAAAATTTACATTCCCACTGAAGCCTACATATGATATTAAATCTACTTTTAACAATCCAATAAAAGTACAACCCATGTTTTAAAAAATAAAAATTGCTTCTGTTTAAAATGTTATTTTTTTCTCCTTTGATGTCCTGCATTATATATTTTTTCTAAAGATTGAGGATAGAAACAAATTCCAATATGCATAATGCTTAAATTAGTCTCCAAACAACAAAATATGTAATATAAGGGATCTATCTTTGGCAATTACTAAAAAAAAAAATTCTTCATAGACACGTCTCAATGCCACTCACTTAGTTCCTTTTCATTCATGGCCCTAGAATGAGTTTTATAGGTCAAATTAACCCAATGACTCAATGATAAAGAAAAAGACAAGTGTGCAATAAATTACAAGATGTAGCCTTGTACAGTATATTATATTAAACCAACTCTTAATAAGCCAATAAGAGAAGAACGTACATTTTGGTTTCTTCATAGGAACCCCATTTAATACTAATCTATATTATAAAATAGAGTCTCCTGTGACTGCGAGTTAATATAATTTATAAAAAACAAAATGGAAAATGGTTTACAAAAATCCATGACCTGAACATTCCTTGAAGGTCAAGCAATTTATCAAATTCACCCACACTCTGGTTTCAATTACACAGCTATTGTGGTAAGAACATATCTTAGCAGGTTCATTTGCCTCAGTGGGGAATACAGGACTTTGGCCTAATGCTTCACCTTTAGTGCAGGCTATTTGTGCCTTAGAACAAATACCAATCATCACTCGGAAGGAAAAAAGAATCAGTGCCGAAGTGGCCTATTGGATTGGAGATTCTGTCAAGGTAAATGGTTGTCGGCAATGACTGTGGTAGAGTGGTGATAAATCCCATTTTATTGCTGAAGAATTCCAGCTTCTCTCCATGCCTGACAGCTCCTTACATTCTCATACCCATTTGGACATTTTCTGCTCAATGTCCATCTGGTTCTTATTACATTTTAACCTGCCTGTGCCGGAGTCTAAAAAAAAAAAATACAGGTCAGAATCAAGAAAAAGAAACCGAAGTGATGGACGAAACAGAAGTGCTAAGACTGAACGTTGATTTAATCAGAGTCTACGACAGAAAATGCCTAGAAATCCTGTTGATGGAGAAGTCACAAGTAAATGCCGTACGTCCTTTTCCCTAGATAGGCAGCTGTCATAAGCCGAAACATGAACCGTTCATCAATTACATTTGTTAATGTGTGTTATTATCATAGGGCTATGAAAATTTGGAAGTCAGGTCCAAATTGGCAACTGTGTACATTCTGGTTATAAATCAGACAATTAAGACGGATGATATATTTGTGCTCCATCACTTTGTATGGGATGCCGCGACATTGCCTCTTTACAGGAACTCGCCCATCATTCAGAATAATGACAGCACTAATAATTCAATCCGAGATTCAAACTATTGACATAGCAATGAATAATGATATTTCAGGCCTATAACACAATGTATAATGCCACAGAATCTTATATTATTGCTACAATAGAATTTTATATCGATGTGATCTCAGATTGATGCCAATGAAAAGTGTATGGATATTCGACAATGTGACAAATACTGCTATAACTCAAGTATGCAAATGAGCTCTTCTCTAGAAGGAAGAAAACTATTTCCTGAGTTTCCTCCAAAAGGATGAATTACCTACCATGTTTTCGTGTTCTTGCCCCTTGTCAATATGAGCAGGGCACAGGGCTTGGGAGATGGCTGGAGCAGAAACAATATACCCCTTTGCTGGTATTTATAATCATCCTTCTACCGATTTTGCACATCATTTTACTAATTTTCTACCGAGAATGCACTCACATTGACCCTGTCACCCAGTGGACACACATCTAAGTAGAGTTTTTGTTATGGATATGAATATGACATACATTTTATTTGCATTCAGGTAGAAGAAACAGACATGGTCGCACATCTACAATCTTGTATAATGATCTAATTGCTTCTCAGCGTAATATCAAAAACTAACAAGTTGTTAGTATACATTTTTGATCAAAAAGTACAAGCCCACTTGCCACGTCAAGGCCACCTATTAAGAGTGGGTCCCTAACGTCCCTAGCATAAAATGGCGTAGCACTTGGCGGCGACCACCACCGCCGCGACACCAGTGCCTAGTTAGTATTACAAGTGTTTAACTAGAATATGTTTATTATCTCATTGTCAATATTGTACACTGTTAGGATATAACTCTGCCAGAATTCCTCACATTAATAGGTTGGCTTTGGGTGCTTTTGAATACATTTGGGCTACAGTAATTCTGCTTAGTTAAAGTGTCTAATGTACCTGGTCACATTTCATCCTCAGTCCCTATTTTTCCCCCCACTCCCATACATTGAGCATTGAGGTATGTGTGAGCTGCCCTATGGTGATCTATGATTCTGTATGCATTGCCACTTACTCTATTCACTGGGTTGGGCGCAGAGCAAATTTTAACAGGATATCCCTGCATACACTTACTACATTGCCTGGGACAGGTGCTCTGCACCCGACTAAATGTTAAAGGGGTATTTAAATGTTAAAGGGGTAATCTCTGCTCTAGGAGCAGTTAAATAGAAAAAAAAATAAACCTTATGAATATCTTCCTTGTTCCCGGCTGCCACTGTCTTGGTGTTGCCCAACTGTACTGCACTTCCTTGTGTCTGTGTCACACCAGGACTTTCCTGCTTAGTCAATCGGTGGCACAGCGGTCGCCTGCCTCAACCACTGATTGGCTGAGCATTAAAGCCCTTGCACCAAACAGATACAAGGAAGTGCAGAGCAGTGGTGTACTGACACCAAAATAGAGGGCCAAGGAGGGTAAATATACATATTATATTTTTGATTAAATGCTCCCTGAGCCGCAAGATAGATTGTGAGGCACACAATGTACATAAGAAGGGACTCATGTCTTTAAATAGGCATCCCTGTTCCTGTAAGAAGTCAAATTGGCTGCTGAAATGGTATCCAACAACTGATTTTAGCAAATCCTTTCAAAATTTGGAG
The DNA here is from genome assembly GCF_029499605.1 of Hyla sarda. NCBI lineage: Eukaryota > Metazoa > Chordata > Amphibia > Anura > Hylidae > Hyla > Hyla sarda. The sequence continues at coordinate 386,188,350 of NC_079191.1, read as the reverse complement.
AGATTCATTGAAAATGCAACTTATGCCACAAAAACAACCTCTCATTCGGCCACATTGAAGGAAATATTGTAAAATTATAAGATCAATCCATCATGAATAGTGTTGCTCGCGAATATAGCACTATATATTCGTAATTACGAATGTTGTTTTTTTTTTTTGTAATTTTTTTTTTTCACAGTGATCATCCCTCTCTGCTTCCAGCTTGTGTGGTGTAAAGAAGGCTCTAATACTACTGTGTAAGACTGGCGTGCAAATGTTCGCATATGCGAAAATTAGCATATGCTAATTTTCGCATTTGCGAATTTTCACTTATGCTAATCATGGTTTATGTAAATGTTCGCATATGCTAATTTTTGCATACGCGAATTTTCGCACATGCAAAAATAAAAGGCGAAAATCACGAATATGCGAATTTAGCGAATATATGACGAATATTCGTCCATATATTCGTGAAATATCGCGAATTCGAATATGGCCTATGCCGCTCAACACTAATCATGAAGGCCAAAACTTTTGTGGTGGCAAGGGTGAAAGGGGTTATCCAGGAATCAACGAAGATCATTTCTTTTAAAGACCATTTCCTGTCTTTCTCCAGGTTTTTTCTGCAATTCAGTTCCATTGAAGTGAATGGAGCTAAGTTGTAACACCACACCCAAAGTGGAGACAGACAGGAAGCGGTCTTTGAAAAAAAAAAAAAAAGGTCTGTTTTTCGATTCCTGGATAACCTCTTTAATAGACCAATAGAATAGTATAAGTAGTATTTTATATGTGGGGCACAAAAACACGGTAGACTACATTTTTGTCTCCAACAAATAAAACTTACAAATGTGGAAAACAGACAGAATGTCCTAAGGCTATGCTACAGTATAAGTTTTTTTGCTAAAATTCTGACATATACCTATAGTTTACAGTGAAAACTTGGCTGGAATGCCCCCAATTGATAAGCTGTCAGATCTTATTTGTATTGTATAAACACATTTGTTTATTCTAAATGTTTTACTTTTTTCTTTTTTTTCTTTTTTTTTTATTAAATATGCCAAGTTGCTTTGATGCATCAACTTGTTAAACACTGTGTGAGTGTGCTCTTAGAATAACATTACATACTTCTAGCTTTTAATGTTGTATATAATAAAATACATACTGCAATACTGCAAAAAGAAATCTTGGCCTTCTTGTATAAAGAAGACTTGTATATAGGCGCTCCATTGAATTATGCGGAGCATTAAACCTTGCCTTCTGAAATTACAAGGTGCAGAAATGTTACTTCAATCCTCTGAGAATTTTCTGACATTTTTCTTAGCGTTGGACTTGCTTATTTACAGAAGTGGCTGAACCTCATGCCGTCACACTTGACATTGATGGGTAGTTCAGAAAAAAAATGTAAATATATATATATATATAAAAAAAAAGTAAGATTGCACCCAAGTCTTGTACACTACTATGGTCACATTTACTGTATACTGATATTAATGTAAAGTTGTCTCATATATTTGGCTAGGGCTATCTGTGGACTTTAAACATCACTTTAAGCAGCTTAGAAATATCAGGATGATTGATGTACTGAAAGGTATTTTCTGACATGTCAAGCAAGGGCCAACATGGTACGGGTCTGATAGCATGGCCCTACCCACTTTTCAGCAGATAGGTGATCAAAAACCCTTGACTACCATGCTGATAAAATAAATTGAGCACAAGTTGTAGGACGGAATTCCGTACCTAAAGTGATCTAAAAGGGTTTTATTAGAAATCCCCTTTTAAAGGGTATTCCCATCTTGAAGTTTATGGTATATCCACAGGAAATACCATAAATAATAGGTGGGGTGATACACCTATTTCAAGATTGAAGGCTTACTTGCAGTGGCCATAGGTGGTTGAGAAGCCAGAAGTAGCTTAACAGGCTGTTTTACGCATTCACAACTCCCAATGACTATAATGAGAGTTGCCTAGAAAGCTCAGCAAACTACACTGTTAACACTAGGGATGAGCGAATCGAATCTGATGAATCCAAATTCGTTACGAATTTCAGGAAAAAATTGCTTTGCAACGAATCCGAATATCGCCGTGATTTGATCGCACAAATTGCTTTGTTAAACTCCATATAGTGTGATCCAGGCTCCAGGGCATCTAAGATGGCGCACAACATGTCAGGACAGGGGGCAACGAATGCTGGGAAGGTGGGAAGGTGGGTAGGCAGGATGACCCTGAATCACATGCAGCATGCAGCCTATCAGCAGCCAGCCACCCCTGTGATGTCACAGCCCTATATAATCGGCAGCCATCTTGCTGCCACTCACATCAGCGTTCTAGTGCAGAGAGATGGACAGACAGCAGTGTGTGTTGCACAGAAAAGCATTTTTACAGCAGCGATTCACCTTAAGCCCAAATCCAGCTTAGAAGCACAGATATGTATGGGAGTGAAATTAAGAGAGAGAGTGCAATTTTGGGTGTATTACAAAAGCGATTCACCTCAAGCCCAAATCCAGCCTAGAAGCACTGATAGGGAAGGGAGTGAGATTGAGAGAGAAGCAATTTTGGGTGTAGTACGCAGTGACTGTGTGCTGCAACAAAGGTGTGTACAACAAATAAAAAGCTACTAGTAGCCAACCAGTTAGGGTGAGCAGAGCACTAAAAGCCACAATCACCTGTTATTAGCGGAGCGTATTGTCCTCTATTAAGTAAAACCTGTGCGTACATAGATGGTGTACCATTTTGTTCCTGTTAAAGTCTTAAGGGCATAGTTACTGTGAAAGGCCAGCCAAAAGTACACACCTGCTGCTGTTCTAGACAAATAATATTTTAAGCGTAGTGAAGCGCATTGCACTCCCCTCATAAGAGCATACCAGGTACGTACATCTAAGTGGTGTACTTCATTTTCTTGAAAAATTTCCGGGGTGCCAACTTTCAGTGTCTGCATGTCATACTGAAGAACAGTATTATGTCACTCACCCAGCACACATCCTATGCGTGTTACAGCAAGGCAAAGTTTTTTACACCCCTATTGAGGCTCTCTGTAGACCTGAAATAGTCATTTTTAGTAGTCGGAGATTTGTCGCAAATAAATTTGGACCGAACCAAATGTTTTCGGAAAATTTGGCGAATTGTCCGAATCAAATTTTGTAAAAATTCACTCATCTCTAGTTAATACAACACTAGAGATGGCCACATTTTTCAAAAATTTCCGATTCGGCCGATTCGCCTAATTTTCTGAAAACAATTGGTTCGATCCGAATATATTCGTGGCAAATCGCTATTAAAAATGGCTATTTCTGGGCTACAGAGAGCCTCAATAGGGGTGTAGAACACTTTGCCTTTTTCGGAATACGCATAGGGAGTGTGCTGGGGTAGTGAAATAATACTGTTATTCAGTATAAGTCTAGATCTGGTAGCAGGGTTGGGAGACCATATGGCGTCACAGTGGTTGCTTGCAGTCTTTGAATGGGGAGTGCTTCCTCTTGTGATCTCAATTGGCAGGCTATGAAACGACTTCTAAACTCTCCCTGCCTGTCTGCAGTGATGCAGGCTTGAGGTCAATGGATTTCCCCTGTGCTGATCTGTATTGGCAGTAACGCTGATTAGTGACCACACAGTGTCTGCTCTTTTTCTAGCCAGAACAAATGCAGGCTTGAGGTGTTTGGATTTGCCACTGTAAAGACCTGTATTGTCAGTAACGGTGTGTGCACACACAGTCTCTGCACAGTGCCTGCCAGATATATAGGGCTGTGATATCCCAGGGCTAGCTGGCTACTGATAGGCTGCATGCTGTCATGTGTTTCAGGGTGATCCCGCCTTCCCAGATTCAGTTGTTTCATGTCCTCACACATGTAGTCGCCATTTTAACTACATTTGAAATAATTTTTCCTGCATGTATTTATGATTTTTTTCAGAAGTACCAAAAAATCTAACCTATATAAGTAGGGTATCATTTTAACCATATGGACCTACAGAATAAAGATAAGGTGTCATTTATACAAAAAAAAATGCACTGCGTAGAAACGGAAGCATCCAAAAGTTACAACATGGCATTTTTTCTTCAATTTTGTCACACAATTTTTTTTGTAAAATGACTAATGTAACTACAAAGTAGAATTAGTGGCACAAAAAATAAGCCATCATATGGAATTTTCTGTGCAAAATTTAAAGCGTTATGATTTTTAGAAGGTGAAACGGAAAAACGCTGAGTACTTAAGGGGTGTAAAGTTTCTGTTTTCATGGTAGATGCATAGGTATAATAAAGTAATGGTTGCTAACATATGCCTAACCCTTAGCTCTATGTATGTGTACATAGGGAATTTAAGGCTTTAGATAAGTATAATGAAGTCTTGATCCCTTAAAAAAAAAAATTATAAAATATATCAACACAGAATGTTAAATCTGAAAAACTCTGGTATCAAAAATAGTGTTAAAAAGTTTGACTTTCATTTTAATTTCGGCAGTGGATAGGGAAGCCAACAGGTGACAATATAGTACATCCAAGCTCCAATGGAGATGGCTTTATAGATCTAATAGTCCGATCAAATAATGACCCCACGCCCTTCCTTTTTGTATTAAGTCCCATGCCGTCCTTAAACTTCTGTAAACCCCTGTGACAAATGGTAAGACATTTCCTATACAAACATGATACGATGAGGATAAAATAATAATAACCCCTCCATCGAGACTTAATTAAGTTTTTGCAGGAAAAGTTAAATGCCAGCAATGTGGAAGTGTCTGAAATGTGTTTGTTGTATATTTAAAACCCGTCATTTTGTTTCCTCCATGGGGATCATTACGGAGTGCACACATGGATAAAACCGCCACGTAGAATCTTCTTTGAACTGATCTGAAGAGCAAACAACATTCAAAGGTAAAACGCCATGGCTTTGGTCGGACAACTCCTTATTTATATATGTGATGAGAACTTGCTCCGAGTGTTTATTTCCAACAATCGCTGTCTGGAGACGTGATTTATTGTCAGATGCCGAATTTGAATAATTAGAAAAATGACTTGTCTGGATCCATTTTACTGGCTTAGATTAAGGGTGAGCTAAATCTCATTTTACCCGCTTAAAGTGTTTACTAAATTATGTTGTCTGCATTTAATCATTGCTCCGTTTACTCAGAATGGGCATTAAATTGTACAGATCAGAATTCAATATATTACCGACAGCGCTTTATATACAACGCTTTCCTATATTTCGTTTGTCTGAACCTAAATTAAATCATATTGGAGGGAGTAGATTCTTGTCATTGATCAATTTCCGGAAAACCAGTGAAAATTCAATAATACTCCCTCCTCTCTGTCACACACCAATAGTGAGGAAAACTCAAGGAAATGTCGAAGAAAAAGAGTTAACTCCTCCACTATAAAAATATTCATAACAATGAAAGATAAACATTGACAAATGTTATGTAATGATGTGAAAATGAGCCTAAATAAGATGAAAACAATTAACATTGGGAACATTCCTAATATAATTTCAAGGCGGCATCCAATATAACATACAAGGAGGCAGTGTTTATTTCATTTATCCATTAATATGAACAACAAAATAAAATTTATCACTAAAACCGAAATTACAATAAATACCGAAATATGTAAATAGTGTGACCTGGTAATGAAAGCTAAAATATGTGGTATTTCTGGTATCTACAGTATGTATGCTATTCACTTTTAGTCTACGTTCACAATGATATGTAAAATCTACAATATATTACTTAAGTATATACTCTAGTATAAGCCGACCCGAATATAAGCTGAGGCCCCTAATTTCACCCCAAAAACCAAGGAAAAGTTATTGACTCGACTATAAGCCGAGGGTAGGAAATACATCATCCCCCCATGTCATCATCCCCCCCTGCCATCATCCAGACCCCCGCCATTAACAACCCCGTCATCATCACCCTGTCATTATCACCCTGTCATCATCACCCTTGTCATCATCACCCTCGTCATCATCACCCTCATCATCATCACCCTCGTCATCATCCCCCCCGTCATCATTCCCCCCCTTCATCATCACTGCCTGTCAATCGCTTTAGTGGTCTTCAACCTGTGGACCTCCATAGTTTTGAAACATCTCGAGGTCCGCAGGTTGAAGACCACTGTGGCCTTCGTCATCATCTAGACCCCCTTTTAGTTTTCTATTCACTCCCCGGACTAGTGATGTTGCCTTGACGACGATGCACAGGGACGTCCCTGTGCATGGACGTCCCTGTGCGTTGTCATCAAGGCAATGTCACTAGTCCGGGGCCAGGCCCAGAACGAAGAAGAGGGCCTCCCGGTGAAAATGAAAAGCCCGGAATGACTAATCCTCCCCACCGGACGGTCCCTGCAGCATAGATGGCCTGGACCAGCTCACCCTTCCTTTCCACCGAGGGGAGGTGAGTAGAAAACTAAAGGGGGGTCTGGATGATGACGAAGGCCGCAGTGGTCTTCAACCTGCGGACCTCCAGATGTTTCAAAACTACAACTCCCAGCAACTGGGAGTTGTAGTTTTGCAACATATGGAGGTCCGCAGGTTGAAGACTACTGAAAGGGATTGACAAGCGGAGAGTTCACTCGAGTACTCGGGGGGGGGGGGGGGGGGGGGCGTTTTCAGCACGAAAAATCTGCTGAAAAACTCGGCTTATACTCGAATATATACGGCAGATGAGATTTTAAAAAATCCCACCCGTAAACTGTTAAAAAAAATCTGGATGGCATTTGCACAGAAAATGTCTGGGGAGGGGGGCGCAGATTTGAAATTTGAAGTGTAGTATTAAAATTTTTGCTCATTTTACCATCAAGTCAATAGCAAATGCGCAATGATTTTTTTCAGTATTTTGTAGTAAAAATGCTGTGGATATCTAACAAATCGTTGCACATGGGTCTGTTGGAACTGGGGTTGAGTCATGGACAGTGCAAGGAGGCCAGCCCTGAAGCTCCCATTGACTTCAATGGGAGCTTCAGAGTTTAACTATGAAGAAAGGAGGAACATGTTACTAACCTGTCCCCCTGCAGTTACACTGTGTGGTTTTTGATGTGGATATTAGTGCAGTTTTAGTGCCAAAAGCCATGTGGTTAGAATCCTTGTGAACATTTCCGGAATAATAAAAGCTTTTTGATTGCTATGGACAACATAGACAGTTTTGAAAGATATTGCAAGTTTTTTTTCTTAAAGGGGTACTCCGCCCTCAGATATCTTACCTTTGGATAGGGGATGAGATGTCTGATTGCGGGGGTCCCACTCCTGGAACCCCCCGTGATCTCCCCGCGGCATTCTAAACAATTTGCTTAGAATGCTGGGTTTTCCCCGGCCAGAGACATGACATCACAGCACACCCCCTTCATTCCTGTTTATGGGAGGGGGCGTGTTTAGAATGCAGGGCGGGGCACAGGTGCTGCACGGAGATCATGGGAGGTCCCAAAGGCGGGTCCCCCGCGATCAGACATCTTATCCCCTATCCTTTGGATAGGGGATAAGATGTCTGTTGGCGGAGTATGCCTTTTATTTACATTATCTGCAACAGCAAATCTGCATACATCCACACAATTTGGTGCTGCTACAAATTGTTTGCTGTTGAAAATTTGCTGCATCTTTATCCTTAGGTCCCATTCACACCACGCAATATTCTATGCAGAAATTCAGTATACAGCAGGTGCAGTATGAATCAGTTGGCACTGGGATAACTTAGACATGCCCTGTTGCTATTGACGACTATGCATTTCTGAGCGGATTCTGCAAAAGAATGAACATGTTGACTCTTTTAGCTGAATCCAGAATTTGAATTTCCATGATGGAAAGTTCAGCAGTTTGCATGTATGTCTAGCCAGGACAGCCCAGGTGTTTTTAAATAGCAGGAGACTGCATATGGGATTCATCCAAGCATTCTCCCAGCCCTCTGGCAGGGAGCACTTGGTAGGTGTTCACATTGGTGTGGTGCTCTGCGGCGGTCATTGTTACTGTGGTGCTTTGTTTGTGGGGTGGCCCGGAGCCAGGGGCTTGGTCGGGCAGCAGTGGGTGGCCACTGGGTCATTCCACTGTGGGCATGGTGTTGCGGTGGCAGTGGCAGCCCCCCGGCGCTATGCCAATGTTAGATTAGGGACCCACTCTGAATAGGTGGCCTTGGCGTGGCAGCTCAGCTTTTACTTTTTGATCAAAATGTATACTAACACCCTGTTAGTTTTTGAATTTTTGAATTTATGCTGTGAAGCAAGTAGGTCAAAATACAAATTGTGGATGTGCGGCTATGTTTCTGTTTCTCTTTTTTGGTTTTGCATGTAATGTCCGTTTTTGTATTTTTGTATTTTTCTGTTTTGGTGTCTGTTCAGACACTGAGTTGTGGCTGGGCAGTTTTCTTAGCTATTCTTCCTGGCTAGGGAATAGTTAAAGCTCTTAGCCAATGACAGCGCGGGTGTGGCTATTTAAACCTGAGCTTTCATGAACTCTGCGTTGGTTATTTGTTTTACATTTGCTATGTTTGACTGAGTTTTAACCGTGGTTCTTATGCCTATTTATGATAGATTTTTTGTCTGCTTGGTTTTTAGAACATCTGTTGGTTTAGGATTATGTATGTCTGTTCTGCTTTAACCTTGTTATCTTAGTCTGTGTTCACACCGTGAGTCTTGCTGGTACCTCTGCTCTGTATGTAGTATTCCTGTTTAGAGTGCTGACCCGTATTCGTCCATGTAATGGAGTTTGGTTTTGTATTATTCCTGTTTGGTATCCTGACCTGTATTCCTCCATGTTTTGGAGTTTGGCTTTTGAAGTTTTCTCTGGAGTCTGTTCGGACTCGTCCTGCTCTCAGTCTGGTTTTCCGTTTATTGTATTTCTGTTTCCTTCTAGGCCAGTATCCTGATCACACAGGTGAGTGTGCCTGCTGGCTAGAAGTCTATTTGGAGTTAGTAGTGATGTCCCTCCATTTTTGAGTGGGGAATTTAGTTTGTTAGTGTTCAGTATCCAGTGTGAACTGTTCTATGTTTCCTGATCTGTTTAATGTTTTGCATTCAGTTCATCTGTTCATCCCCTGCATTTCCTGGTTTCTGCTGTATGCGTATTCCATATCTAGTCTTGTTCATTTATTCATATCTGCCATTTGTCCTGATACCGGTTTCTGAACTGTAAGTTAGTATGCTGTATCCTGCCCAGTTTGTATATTTATATCCTATCTGGTATATCTGTTTTTTTGGTTGTTTTCCCATTATGTTCCTGGCCTGTCCCCGACAATTTACAGTATTATTTGTGTACCTTTACGCCCATGCACTTTAGTGCAGGTAGCGACCGGCACCGTGGTTGTCGATCCACTGTTTAGGGCAGATCAGCAAGTAGGCAGGGATAGTGTTTCTAGGGACAGCTTAGGGCTCACTCTCCCTGTCCACTCGGTTCGGTCAAGACAATGCACAGCAGAATTTCACTGAAAACAAAAGGAGGTTGCTACCCCAGAAAATAAGAGTGTGGATTGGACCTAATGGTTCTATATTTATACATATTTATGCCAAGTGGCTCTTATTTTTGCCATCACAGAGAGGTTGGACCCATGAACCCATCACTCTTCCATCACTTAGGTTAGGAACCTGTATTGGTCTAGATGAAGTGTCAAAACTTTTCTGAAATTACAATTACACTTTAGTTTTAGTGTAGGTACCTTCAACACCATGAGAATCCATGATGCAAGTTGAATCTATACCTCTTATTATTTCTGCTCTTACATGATACATGTTTACCTAATGATGTTGGGGGAGATATGCTTTTTTGTAGTATTCTTTAGGGGGCTTAGTAGCCTACATTATCTAATAGTTATCTAGTAAGTAATGTTTATGCTAGCGCTAAATAAGAGCCAAACATGCCAAGTTGGTAGCGGTGAGAGCGTTGCAGTACAGATACGGTAAGCAGAAGAGTAGCCACAGAATAAGCAAAGGTCACACACAGGATTAAAGCACAAGTAAGGAGCTAGTGTAGAAGATTAACTCTAATACAGGCAATGAGTCACAGACTGGATGAGGTAATAAAGCCCACCTGAGAAGAACGTGGATGCCAAGGCCAGATGTAATTGGCTTGCCCCTGATTGGTTCCGGCGTTGTCACAGCAACAAAGGATGCATCAGCCAAACATGGGAGAAATTCAGCAAGAACCAGATACACACATTACAATTGCCAAGCATAACTTCATACATTTTGTAGTGGCTGTACCTGATACTGGAGCACTTTGCATATCAGAGCCATTCAAATCATTGGGACAGAGATATAATACTAAGCATGAACACACTACCAAATGTATAGAGATATGTTTGACAAACAATAGAATTGAGTGAGCTAGTGAGAAGTTTGGCTCACCAGTCTCACAGAACTTTTTCGAAAAGTTGAGTTCACTGCAAACATAAACCGGCAATGCAATAACCCTCAAAACTTGACTTTTACACTGCATAAGAGCTCTAAAGCCCTATATAATTCTGTGTAAGAGCTCCTAAAGCTCTATATAACACTGCCAGGAATGTATTTAAGTAGTTTAAAAGTGGTTTAAAGGGGTACTCCACCCCTAGACATCATTTCACCTATCCAAAGGATAGGGAATAAGATGTCTGATTGCGGGGGTCCCGCTGCTGGGAAACCCCGCGATCTCTGCTGCGGCACCACAGTCATCTCGGTGCATGGAGAGAACTTTGCTCCATGCCTGATGACTAGCAATGCGGCGCTGACGTCCCCCCTTTGCGAACATCGAGTTCCACAGGGAGATCGTGGGGGGGTCCCACCGGTGGGACCCCCGTGATCAGACATCTTATCCCCTATCCTTTTGATAGGGGATAAGATGTCTAGGGGCAGAGTACCCCTTTAAGGGTTTTATTGGCACATGTCTGCCCAGTTAAAGTGCACACAAAGATGTTCAAATTGCTTTGTATTGCAGTGTGATAGCTTTCTATGGGCTCATTTTGCAGTCAGACTGCTGGAAATTGTAGTGCCGCAACTGGACACATGCAAGTCACTGAGGTCAATGTACTGCACAATGCTTTGCTCAGCTTTCTTTGTATTGTTTTTGTAAAAGCTTTTTGCGATCAACAGTTCCACACTGAGTTTTTCTGTGCATTGCTCATTCATCATCTTTTAAGATGGTGGCAGTGCAGAGGGTGTTGAGAGTAGTGTTGAGCCGCATAGGCCATATTCGAATTTGCGAATATTCGCGAATATATGGACGAATATTTGTCATATATTCGCGAATATTCGCATAGTCGTAATATTCTCGTTTTATTTTCGCATATGGGAATATCCACGTATGCGAAAAATAACATGCGGAAATTTGCATATACAAAATGAGCATAAGAAAAAAATTTGCATATGCGAAAATTATCATATGGTAATTTTCGCAAATGCTGAACTTCGCATATACTAATTTTTGCATATGCGAAAATTCGCGCACCAGTCTCACACAGTAGTATTAGAGCCTTCTTTACACCACACAAGCTGGAAGCAGAGAAGGGTGATGTGTACTGTGAAAGAAAAACAAAACAAAAAAACGAATATACGTAATTACGAATATATAGCGCTATATTCGCGAATATTCGCGAATTTGCGAATACGCGATATTCGCGAATAAAATTCGTATTGCGAATATTCGCGAGCAACACTAGTTGAGAGTTGTATGCAAGCAATGATTGGCTAACCTGCATGTGATGTGATCTTGCTGCTAGCTGCAAAGTATTCTGGGCTACCCTGACGTCATCTCAGTGTTCCTACTTCCTCATCCTAAGCTGACATGGTGCCAAAATGCAATGTGTTCCTCATCCCTTCTCCTATTATAGCACTGTTGCCAGACTTGTTCAAGCTGAACAGGCAAAGTTCTAATATTTGTCGAACCTCATTTTACCCAAAGATCTGAGCAAGGCCAGGTTTGATGGGCTCAGCTGACTCTAATAGACAATGTAGCAGCACATTTACTTCCATTAAAAGATCAGATGGGTGCTGGAATTAAGATCCCCACCATTTAGGTATTGAGAGCCTTTCCTTAGGACAGGCCTTCAATAAAGAGTTCCAGCAGGCGTCTTTATACTGATTCCCCTTCGTGGTACAATAGTGCTAGAAGAAAGTACAGTGGCTTGAGACTGAGCCCAGTGCAAGGTTTCTTGATCTTAGATAAAACTTACATAAAACAATGAAACAATATACAATCAGAATGTAATGTATACAGCCCCCACACAAAATGACGAGAGATAAAATCCTCGGAGCCTCAACCCAGCATCATTAACAATCATTAAATCTGTTCCTTATTTATGGCTTGTATACATCCCAGTCTATATGTTACGGCTCCCGTGGACCTAATGTCTAATTTCCCTCCCACAGATACATGAATGCAATCCTAATAAAATCAATTTAATAGCCACCATAGGGCAGAATTCATTATTAGGCACAGTAGGCCTCTGCCTATTGATAACCATGGTTGAGCGGCCGCTTTCCTTGCGCTGCATATATGCCATACTTATTTGCTATCATTAATAAAAAATGAATTGATTGTAAGATAATTGATGTGAACTGAATGGGGATGCATTATGTTATTATGTGCATCAGCAACAAAGCATTCCTAAGCATTTCCTAATAAACCACATAGCCTAAAAGCAAATCTGATGCAGATTAATAACAATGGCACAATACAGCCTACTTATTGTATTTATCTATATTCAAACAGGCAAAACATTTTTTTTAATTATTCTTATTCTTATTTTTCTTAATTACCCCATTAGAACATGTTCACACATTTTTCCATGGACATTTCAATGAGGAACCTGTGCCTATTCCTTTTCAAAATAAGGCTATGTTTAGAAGGCAGAAGTTCAGCGAAGCTTGCTGAACAGAATTGTGGAATTGTGGCAGAATTTCCTCAGAATTCTGTATTCTGGAAACACAGAATTGCGCTGAAATCCAAAGCCACATTTATTCAATGGGATTCCGCCACAGAATTCCGTTTAAAAAAAAGACTGGTCTTTGAATTTTGCGGAATGTGGAATTTCTGCTGTGCAAATTTCTCTGGATGAATGGGACAGCAGAATCCCCTTACAGTCTATGGGTAATTTCGGCAGAATTTCCGGTCGGAATTCTTCAGCGGAATTCTGCATGGAAATTCCGTCGTCTGGACATGGCCTCAGAGTGAATTCCACCCACAAATCGATGCCCATTATTTTCAATGACAATCGGCTCTGTAGTTGATAAGATTTGAAAGATTTGTCACAGAAAAAATGTGATTGGTTCTTTATAGATGCTGTTTCATGCAGATGTGACGCAGAAAATGTGTAGGGTGAAGGATCCATATGTATTCCTTGTCAAAATCCACATGGATTCTGTCCAGAAACTTTGTCCCATTATTATTAGCTCTGTAGTTTATACTGTTTTATTTTTGTCCGGCACAGATTTGAAATATATGTCACCAGGGGCGGATTGACACCACTCAGGGCCACCGGCCAAATAAAGAAAGGGCCCAAAGCGAGACTCCACCCCTAGCCCCACCTCTGCCCCACCCCTATTCCCGTCCAGTATGTATATATATATATATATATATATATATATATATATATATATATATGCCAGAGAAAGGATTTGGGGGGTGCAGTGTGCTTGAGGCTATGGTGTACTTGGAGGAATGGCAATGCCAATCACCTTAACTACACCAAACGCTTAAAAACACTGAACTATCCTCCTCCTTTTTATGCCAACTTGGGATCTCTGTCTGTAATACCCAGTTCAACTTGTATCTATCACACCCCTACCCCTTAATTCCCTGGTTGAACTTGATGGACATGTGTCTTTTTTCGACCGTACTAACTATGTAACTATGTAACTTAAAGGGATACTTCGGTGGAAAACTTTTTTTTTTTTTTTTTTAAATCAACTGGTGCCAGAAAGTTAAACAGTAAAGTAAGTAAATTACGTCTATTAACATTTCTTAATCCTTCCAGTACTTATTAGTGGCTGTATACTACAGAAGAAATTATTTTCTATTTGGATTTCTTTTCTGTCATGACCACAGTGCTCTCTGCTGACACCTCTGTCCATTTTATGAGATGTCCAGAGCAGCATATGTTTGCTATGGGAAATTCTCCTGCTCTGGAAAGTTCCTAAAATGGACAGAGGTATCATCAGAGAGCACTGTGGTCGTGACAGAGAAGAAATCCAAAAAGAAAAGAAATTCCTTTGTAGTAAACAGCCGCTAAAAAGTACTGGAAGGATTAAAATGTGTTAATAGAAGTAATTTACAAATCTGTGTAAGTTTTCCACCAGAGTACCTGCCTTTCACCGCTCACTACATGATGGCACAGTCAGATATATAACTCATATCTCTGACTGTGCCTTCATATAGTGAGCAGTGAAAGGCAGGTAGAAAATAGCAACTAGTCCATTCATAAGCCGCACACTTTACCTTTTTGGCCCCCTGCTTGGGTGAGGCTGAGGCCTCTTAGATTAATTACAGAAATATCACAGCAGCACAGAGTATTTCTGGAGGGAACTGTAGTGAGTCAGACTGTCTGTCTCACTACAGTCACTGCCAGAAATACTCTGTGCTGCTGGGAAGCCTACTCCATCTTCTACCTTTGTTTCACTGCCCCCTACATGATGGCACAGTCAGAGATATAAGTTATATTTCCCATTTAACATATCTCAGACTGTGCCATCATGTAGGGAGCGGTGAAAGGCAGGTAGAAGATAGATACAACTAACTATACAATCCAAAAGCCACCCACCAGGCCAGGCTGGCCTGTTTTTGAGTCCAAACAGATATCCACTGGGAAAGCTTGCAGAGAGATCAGGGCACTTGTTCGGCAGGGCTCTGTACATTGAGGACAAGCAGGGCTCAGTACACTAAGGACAAGCAGAGCTCTGTACACTGAGGAGAAGCAGGGCTCTGTACACTGAGGACAAGCAGGGCTCTGTACATTGAGGACAAGCAGGGCTCAGTACACTGAGGACAAGCAGGGCTCTGTACACTGAGGACAAGCAGGGCTCAGTACACTGAGGACAAGCAGGGCTCTGTACACTGAGGAGAAGCAGGGCTCTGTACACTGAGGACAAGCAGGGCTCTGTACACTGAGGACAAGCAGGGCTCTGTACACTGAGGACAAGCAGGGCTCTGTACACTGAGGACAAGCAGGGCTCTGTACACTGAGGACAAGCAGGGCTCTGTACATTGAGGACAAGCAGGGCTCTGTACAGTGAGGAAAAGCAGGGCTCTGTACACTGAGGACAAGCAAGGCTCTGTACACTGAGGACAAGCAGGGCCCTGTACACTGAGGAGAAGCAGGGCTCTGTACACTGTCCGAATGGACCGGCCGGTCAGTCCGCCCCTGTATGTCACAAAATAAGAGACATTTTTACTCACTGACGCCATTTCCGAATGGATTTGGTGCAAGAAAACAAGTCAGGATGTGGATATCAGCAAGGAATCCAAGCGTATTCCAAGCATTTTCAACCAGTGTGCCTCCAGCTGTTGCAAAATGACAACTCCCAGCATGAAACACTGTCCCACCCCATTTATATTAAATTCTTCCTGCTCCCCATTATTTTCAATCTTAATCAACTCAGTAGTTCATATGCCACAATTTTTTTTTGCCACAGATAACATTTTACCTATTGATACAGTTTCAATGCAGATTTGGATCAAAAAACATGTTGGGTAGCCAGAAGGCAGATTCTGGTGAGAAATGCATATTTTTTGGTGAAATCATTGTGAATTCTATTCTCAAATCTTCACTCCATTCCAACAGACATCCACACTGTAGTTCATATATTGCACATTTTATCCCGGCAATTTTTAAATAAAAAAAATAAGTGAAATGTCATTTATAAATTCATGAGTTTGTGCATAAACATGATGAGGGTATACCTTTGATTTCTGCCATGGATGTTTTCTATCCTAAAATGGTAATAAAATTCTTTATTTATAAACAGACACGTACTATATAAATAGAACTAGTTTGGCACTGTTGCGACACTAGGATCCCAATTGCACTGTAGTTGAACATAGTCACTTAGAGAAGAGTATAATGGTGTTCTTGAATATTGAATTTGTGAGTATTAATAAAGAAGATACTCGGAAGACGTGGTGAGTGCTGACAATCTTTTATTGCCTTCTTCACACGAGTCTTTATTTATAAAGCTCCCACAGAGTTTGCAGCACTGCATTCTTAAAATGGTCTCTGCCCCCATTGGTACTCACAATCTAAACTTACCTATCAGTATAGAAACATAGAATGTGTCGGCAGATAAGAACCATTTGGCCTATCTATTCTGCCCAAAAATCTGAATGTTATGAACAGTCCTTATCTAATATGAAGGACAGTCTTATGCCTTTCCCATGCATACTACTTCACTGTATTTGTAGCGACCACTTCTGCAGGAAGGATATTCGATGCATCCACTACTCTCTCAGTATAGTAATACTTCCTGATATTACTGCAGAAACCTTTAACCCTCTAATTTAAAACAATGTCCTTTTGCGGTAGTTTTTCTTCTCTTAAATATGCTCTCCTACTTTACCGTGTTGATTTCCTTTATGTATATAAAAGTTTCTATCAAATCCCCTCTGTCTCTTCTTTCTTCTAAGGACCTTTAACCTTTCCTGGTACGTTTTATCCTGGAACCATGGACTAGTTCAGTAGATCTTCTGTGAACTCTATCAAATGTATTTATATCCTTCTGGAGATACGGTCTCCGATACTGCACACAATACTCCAAGTGAGGTCTCATCAGTGCTCTTTGCAGCGGCGTGAGCACTTCCCTCTTTCTACTTCTAATACCTCTCCCTATACACCCATGAGCATTTCCCTATTTCTACTGCTAATACCTCTCCCCATACATTTCCTGCCTGCCTTTAAGTCTTGTGAAATAATGATCCTCTAAATAACCCCTCTTTCTTAAGATACACTCTTCCCTTGAAGTGTGGAGGGAATCCAAAGTAACCAGAAGAAACTCATGCAGACACAGGTAGAAAACACAAACTCCTTGCAGATGTTGTCCTTAGTAGGATTTGAACATAGGACCCCAGTGGTCCAAGGTAACAGTGCTAATTACTGAGCCATTTTGCTGCCCACTGTGTGCCCATGCCCTTAAGGTGCACAGTTGGAAACAAAATTCATGCTACATTAGAAAATCAAAATGCAAAATATATGTATTAAGACTATGAAGCAGCGATCCTAACAATTGGATACATAGTCCCCAGCTGGGTATGTTGTTACCCAGATTATATCACATTGTCATGATTTGTTTAATGCAAATTATATGTGTGTGTGTATGTATATATATTATTTTATATATATATATATATATATATATATATATATATATATATATATATAATTATTATTTTCCTGTCCTTATCCATAGCTTAAATATGATTTCACTCAGCAGACTGTGACAGGATGGACATGGCGTATAATAAATAACTCCAGTTTTTACAGAGCTCTTATGGCTGCTGTACTGGATCCAGGCCATCTTTTCAGTCTAGTAAAGGATGTGTAAGGATGTGTATGCTCCTCCTCACATTGAGCATTTTGCTGTCTTTGTCAATGTGAATGACAACAATTTGGCCAACTCTGTCTGAGCTGCACTCAACAGTGACAGGCAAATTATCAGAGGCCTCGCACTCCTTATTATCAGAGGAGAAGTCATCAGGGGAACGTGTGGACGATCCCTCTCCCCTGTCACTATTTGTCAGTGGGACAAGGGCCACAGCTATGGGTAGCTGACAGGTAATTTCAACAATAACAATTACTCCTATTACTGGTGTCATAAACAATTCGCCTAAGGCATGACAATAGCAAAGCTTTATAATTCAATGCCATATAAATAAATGCCATCAGGTAACAAGTAATTTAGTTCCAATCAAGCTTTGCCCCTGACATTAATATTGTTATTGAAAGGAAATGGAAAATTGAAAAAATTCAATATGTTAATGGATTAAGTGGGGTGGAAATGCTAGGAAAATCATTATTTTCATATTTGCTCAAATGGGGTAACACAGAAGAAAAATTAGGCAGAAAAAAAAATGATGTACATACAATAAAAATTATATATATATATATATATATATATATATATATATATATATATATATATATATACTATCCATCATAAATATAAATAAACAGGCATGCATTCAAAATAAAAACTATGAAAACCTAATAAATTTGATGCACTTACAATGTAATTAAAGATATCTTTAAAATATGATGCATCCATGAAAAATTTTTACATTACATTATACATCGATAATAAACATATAAAAAGTAAACATGAAGCATTGATAATAAAAAAGAGGATTTATTCATAATTCAGAATCAGAATTCAAATAGGATGTATCCAGAATCAAAATATAAATGCAAAAAATATTGATAATAAAATTTTTAATATATGAAAAAGAAATGATGCGCTAAAAAAAAAGGATATACAGTATGATACAAAAATGTTTTTTTAAATGCATCCTCGTTAAACAAATAAATAAAATAATTTTCCATAATAAAATAGGGAAATAAAATACATGATGTAATCATAACAAAGGAATATTACATTTATATTATGTATCCATGCTAAAAATTGAAAATTAAAAACACTGATCTACCCATAATATATATATATATATATATATATATATATATATATATATATAAAAAAAATGTTATTAACCTACAACAGGCCTGCTCATCTTTATGTTTCTAGACAGTAATCTTACAAAAAAATTTTAATAACACAAATAAAGTATAAATTGAAAATTCACACTTTTCAACCCACAATAGGTGTTTGAAATAGAGAGCTCAGTTCAATTTTGGGATGAAGCGAAATGGCAGTTTTGCTATTGGGTCCCCAAGACAAGATGCCATGAGCCTGACAACAGTAAAAGAATGTGAAAATCCCTAATTAGGAGAAGTGCGCAGCAATTAACGCATGTCAAATTTCACTTCATGAAGTGCCACTCTAATTTTCTCACTAAAAATGAATGGAGTTTTTTTTTTTTTTTTTGTCTGCTGTGTCCCCTGAAGGCAATGTTGATTCAGATCCACTCAAGATGCAGTGTTGCACAGCTAAGCATCTTCTTGATTACAATCCGCAGCATTGCTAACTGCTTTCCTTCTCGCTGCCATCACAGATACTTTGTCAACAGTCAAATTACGCCACGCTGATAACAACGTATAATGCCGCTTCTCGGAGGAATCCTTTGTCATTGGCGAGACTTTCATAAAAATGGGCAATTCTGGTGAAAAATAAGGTCATCAGCGGTATGCTTTGTGGTCCTGTATTTGCTGTAATGTACACATTATTGTGGGGTTTTTATTTTGAGGGAGGGGAGCGGTAATCCATTATGGTGCTGCAAATAGAGCACATGCAATGATTTTAAGTGCTGAATATTTATAGCCTGTGTTTAACTAGTGTTAGTTTATCTGTTTCTGCAGGTATACTGAAGAACATCACTCAATGATGACTGGATCGTCCCTACATTTACACAACATGAAGCTGCCCATTGCCAGCCATTGCCTAGATGAGCACTACAAAATTTTTTAAAGAACTATATTTGGATTTTCGGTGTAAAACACAGTTCTTTAATTTAAATTTTTTCACTTTTGCAATATTGAGTAATTGTGGCGTAGGCTTCATGAAGATGGTTCAACATGGAGCACGTTAAACATACAAGACATGTACTCTTAATAGTGTACATCATGGCTTGCCAAATGGGAATGAGCTGCTTCTGTTAACCTGATACACATTGTATCATTTATTAATAATGCATCTTTCAGTGTTTGTGATGACTATTAAGGATTGCGTCATGCATTGTCTATTGCATTGGCCTTTAACAATGCATTAAAAAAGGTTTTGCAGCATACCATACATTCCACAGCATTCTGTCCTACTTTTCTATTAGATTAATATATTTGTTATAGTGCCAACATATTTCCCAGCAGTATACAGAGCCTGTCACATTGGTCCATGTCCCCAATGGGCCTTACAATCTAAATTCCAGATTTAAAGGAGTAAGTCCCCTGAAAAAAAAAAAAAAATTTTTTTGTAAATTACTTCTATTAAAAATCTTTATCCTTCCAGTACTTACCAGCTGCTGTAAACTACAGACGAAGTTATTTTTGAATTTCATTTCTGTCTGACCACAGTGCTCTCTGCTGACACCTCTGTCCATTTTTGGAACTGTACGGATCAATGGGCTGCTTTGAGCAAAATTTACAATATAAACCTACAAAGAACTACAATTGCAACTACAATTGGCGGCCTTAATGTACACAAAGATCAGGACATACAGATTAAAGGGGTACTCCACTACTCAGCATTTGGAACACACTGTTCCGAATGCTGGAGCTTGTGGCGTCATAGCCCCGCCCCATCATGACATCACACCCCGCCACTCAATGCAAGTCTATGGTAGGGGGCGTGACAGCCCCCTCCCATAGACTTGCATTGAGGGGGCGGGTTGTGACATGATGAAGGGGTGGGGCTATGATGTCACGAGCTCCCGTCACCGGCTCCAGCATTCGGAACAGTTTGTTCCAAACGCTGAGCAGCGGAGTACCCCTTTAAAATCCTCAAACAATCGTAGGGGTGGGAGCTGGTCATGTGGCTTGGTTCATCTGCAGTGTGGGTATACTGACTGTTCAATTGCTTGCTTACCACATTGTACTTGTTGCACTCTAGTTTGATGCCTGTGCTTTATACATAGCCAGGAATGCCTTTGGTGTTATTATCAACTATATAGATATACTGAATTGTAATCAGTCCAGTATACCCATCCTGTATATATGTACTTTTACCACATGTCACTAATTTTTGGGAAAGATTGCAATGTCTCTTTAACATGAGCTAAATATCTTATGAACCGTGATCGCCCTTGTGTTTTTCTGTTGCCACCATCTCTCTGTCTATTTTATGAGGATTTTAATCTGTATGTCCTGATCTATGAATAAAGTTTTTTCATTGTGTACATTTGGCTGCTGCAATTGTAGTTCTTTGTAGGTATGTGTTTTTCATATGTAGTTTGTTCTGGTCTATCTGGTTTAAAATGCGTTAGTTGCATAGTGAACTGTATTTGTTCTGCATGTTCTGTTTAAATGTTTTAAATCATTTGACAATAACATTTTAGAATTTAAAATGTCAAGTGCTTAAATATTTACATTCTATATGGATAATGATTTCTGACCCATTACTAATATGGTGTTACCTTCTGTGCCCAGCCATAAGACTATGGGGAGGATCAAGAATCGGTGAGCTGAACTTTTGCTATATGTATAGATGTAGATTGTGCTATTTCGGAAACAATATTTACTTTTAGCATAAGTTTGTAAGTCTATGGGTACAATGTGGGAGATTTATCAAAACCTGTGTAGAGGAAAGTTGACCAGTTGCCCATAGCAACCAATCAGAGCGCTTCTTTTGTTTTCTAGAGGCCTTTTTAATAATGAAAGAAGCTATTTGATTGGTTGCTATGGGAAACTGGTCAACTTTTCTTCTGCGCCTGCTTTGATGAATCTCCCTAAATCAACCTGCAGACACAAAGTAGTGTGAACCAAGTCATTACATAGCATAACGTTATTGCTTTGATTAAAAAATAAAAAATACATTCTGGCACAACAATCTTTTCTACCCCCTTAATGTTATTAGGATGACAGCTCCAATATAAAAAGGCCTTAGTGTCAACTCACTGAAATGTTCTAGGCCTAATGCAATCCCGTTATGTATTAATTTACATAATGTATACATGTACATATTAACATATGTTTTCAATGCATGCTGGACCTTATGTAGCACGGTTGCCAGCTGTCAGCAAATTTTACTGACCAATGAATTCTCTACTATTGCTACAAAATGATTAAAATACACTCTTAGGCCTGGTTTACACTGCATACAATTTTTCAACATATTTAATTTTACTTGCTTTTTTTCAGCTGCAATCGAGAAAAAAAAGTCTCCATTTTCTCTATGGCCGCTAAATAGTAAAATTTTACACATAGTGAACCCGGCCTAATTGGAAAATAATATATACACCTATTATATAGGGGTTGTCATGTAGTCACCACACATTGAACTGAGACTGAACTGGTGTGATGGGTCATAACTGGTGGTAATGGATGATCAATGACTACCCCACAACAGCCTAAAAAACTAAGGAAAGAAAGACAAGTAAGCAAATAAATAAATACAATGCGAACTGTATATGGCTTATTTTCCATGTCCTTTTTGTATCCTAGTTATATTAATACATAAGGCCCATGGAGACATAAACTTAAAATGTCTGTGTTGTATTTGACACAGTTTCTATTTAGTATATATTAATAGGATGCAAAAACATAATGAGTCAGCAAACATCACTGCTATACAAATACGCATCCAACGGTGCAATAATCCTCCTGCAAACAGCGCTCGCAGCCTACACATCTCTGCGCCACTTTATTGTCTCGCAATACATTTCGAGTAGGCCATTGATACCTGTCAAACAAATAAAATTTTATTAACACCCATCATCACAGGTTTGTATGTAGAATATTTACATATTCATTCACTTACCTGTCTCAGGGAACCACTTAAGGAACCCCTGTCACCGGCAACTCGACTAGATACGCTTACTACCAGGATAATAAATTTAGTTTTATCCCTGCTAAATTTACTGCTGCCGGCTGACGTGGAGCTGTAATCTGACGGAGATGCGATAAGGGAGGGCGAAATTTGAAATTTTGAAAAATTACGTCTATTTATTCGAAATAATATTTGTATAACATAAACGTATAATAAAAATAATTATATATATATATATATTTATATATATATAAATATTATATAGATATATATTTTTTTGTCTATGTTAATGTAATTACGTTTTTATTCGTGTATTATTATTATTGATGAATTCATTCAGTTCAATGTCACAAAACATAAACCGCCTGAAAGTCTGGAATTGCTGACTGCTTTGCATACAAGTAAAGAGCCTTCATGGTTTTTACCCTGCAATCTCGAATTAAAATCTACTTTGTATTTTTCTTTTTTTTTTTTACTACTTATTGCAACCTGAGCAGGAAAACACATGAGGTTTCTGTGTTCAAATAACAGAAAACATATTCAATTTTCCAAACAGAAGACAGTTCATTAAGCAGCGCCACATCAAATAAAACTTTAATTTCTCCTGCATCAGAACCGCAATGAAAGCAATTGAGAAAGATGAGCCATATGGTACTTCTAACAGCAAACACATATTGCTCATTCCCCCAAAGTTTTCTAATTCTGCTCCCCAGACCTGCGTAATATGGATAATGTGCTCCGAGAGCAGAAAGCAGGAGCTATCTGGTGTACACTTCTAATACTGTATTTAATGGGAAATAATGAATCATAAAAGCCTGGAGAAGACGGCGTTCGCGAGCTGAAATCTCAGCTGTAATTTCATTGTTCTGTGTAGAAGAGGCTGTTTGTCCTTTTCATACAGCAGCAGTTGAACATAATTACACCGCCATAAGCTTAAGATAGAAGAGGAAGATCTGGAACTACAACCAGGCTTCGGCTATGATCTCTAAATATATGTTTCCATTCCAAAGTTAATGAGCTAAAACTGCTGGTAGGCTGGGATTTTTTTATTTATTTTTTTCTGTACCATTTGCAATCATTAAATATTTGTTAAAGCTGAATATTCGACTGCTCGCACTTAA
Organism: Hyla sarda; assembly: GCF_029499605.1. Lineage (NCBI taxonomy): Eukaryota > Metazoa > Chordata > Amphibia > Anura > Hylidae > Hyla > Hyla sarda. The sequence goes on along the minus strand of NC_079191.1, from coordinate 386,164,728 downwards.
AGGATTTGTGCGGGCTATAGAAATAGATTGTAGTTTTTATTTTATTTTTTAAATCTCAGTCATCCTGATGACAAATAGCAAACACTGCAACAAAAAATAAAAATGTTTATAAAAAGTAAAATTATAGCTCTTTCCGTCAGGTGTTGTCATCAAAATTAGATTTGTGATAATATTAATAAAATAAATAAATGACAAAATGAAATAAACAGCCCGGAGAGATATAAACATTCAATTGATAATCCAGATCAGGTATACATATATATTTTTTTTAATAATCACTAAATTATCAATGACTTTAAAATGTTGTCCATGTGACATAAATAATTCAACTCCTGTTTTGCATATCCCTCTCCCCTCCCCCCCAAAAAATGAAAATACCTTTTTATATTTTACAGTATAAACTCTATTTTCACATTGCTTTTTTTTATAGTAAATATTTTAGATGTTATGTTTGTTAAATAGTCCATTTTTTTCTTTTAGTAAATATTTTTGATGTTATATATATATATATATTTTTAAATAGTCTGATAATAAAAAAAATTACAGAAAGCATTCATTTTTTTTTAAATCAAATCGGTAAAATTGTACTATTGCAAGCCTTAATTAATACTGATTGTAATAATCATACTAATAGGAGATGTGATCAGGTTAATAATAAAATAAAATACAAATACAAACTTAATTTTTTTTTTGCAATGGATAGATGCAATTACTTACTACTGTTAACATTTATTAGCATGTACATAAAAAGTAACCTTTCACAGAGGCACGTACTTGGAATAATATATTAACTTTCAATGTGTAGCCTGGAACAAAAATGATTATGTCATAAAAGAAGGAGGAAAAAAAAAAAGGAAACAAAAACAATCCTAAATCAGCATATAGAAAAGCATGTTTATTATAGCCAATGAATGGCCTAAAACAAATGTTTAACCAGGTTTCTGAAATAGTGCAGAAAACCTCTGCATGCTCCGATGGGTTACAATGACAATGGTCTATTGCAATGTAAAACATGCTGGAGGATAGAAAGGTGCTTTTTGTTACCATTTTATCAAAGCTGTTCATCTTCCTGCTGCAGGCAGCATTTAGCTGGAATTGCAGATATTTCTCTGTCCAAGCTCCTTTGTTTGTGCATCTCATTTGCATACATTTGTCTCCAGCTGAGGGTGCTTTCAGCTTATTAAGACCTCCCATCACAATATTTCATAAGCCAGCTGCTAGGAAGGATTTCACCTGTGGTGAATGAGAAAAGAAGGGTGAAAACCAAATTCTTCATAAAAAAAAAGGAAATCTTCACTCCCGTTCCCCTTTCGATTGGGCACCATTTGTGTTAAACAGCCTCTTGTCATGATATATGCTCGGAGATGTCAAGGGTTAAAGTTGATTTGAAGGTCAGCAGTAAAACAACAGACAAACCAGACGCCAAACTGGTTCCTTAGCTGTCAGAGGTAGCAGTGGTACAACCAGGTCTTGATCCTTTTTTTTTTTTTTTCCCAGCTTCTAATAAAGGGTTGAATCTATATGGCTCAGCCTGGCCCTCTCAAGACGACAAGAAAAAAAAATGCAACAATATCAAAATAGTTATCAAGTATGAAGAGGAAGGAGTAAACGTAGCGTCACTGCCAGTGCATGGTTCTATTGTATCAAAAGTGAGAATTAATTCCTCTAATTTATTTAAGGCATGTCAACTCCCTGACTAAAGCCTGTTTTAGCGTCAAGATAAATAAAACTTTTATGGTTCATTCATCTCAATGTTCCTAGTCTTTTCTCACACTGGCAGGCAGTGCTTGGCCCTTTTTTTTATTTTGTTGAGATTGGTTACGATGTGAATACTTGTTGCTATTAAGTGTGTTGTGCTGGAAGGGGAAACATTATTTTTGGCTACTCTGGGACACGTGTAATAAAATTAGGTTTTATAAAAATGAAGATATGAATGATGTGGAAATGTGAGGTTGGGGTTTGGGAATTTGTGGACTGTTCCGCTTGTGCCACCATGCTCTGGAAACACAGTGGTGGTATTTGAAAGCATTTGTAGAAAGATTGACTTCCAGATTTTTGTTGGCTGCGGGGTTGCCCTGTTTGCGTCATAGGTACATTTTATGAAACTGCACATTTCCTCCAGCCAGTGAAAGTAAATTACGCAAAGGAAATGAAGAAGATACTCAGATGGTCAATGGAATGCACTTTATTTATTGCTCCACATGTTTATTTCTTTAAGTTTGTTAGGGCTCTGCCCTCTGCTCCCAGCAGTTCTGTGGTTCGCATTGCGGGAACGCGGATTGCCGCTTACCTTCTGCCCCATTCTCTTCTGTCCCCGCTGGACCTTCTCCTCACGTTGTGGGGCTCACTCACTTGCGAGCCCTGCTCTGTTCCTCTCCTCTTGCTCGTCTCTGCCAGCATGCTTGTCCCCGCCTCCTAAGGTGCGTGTGCTGGCTTTTCAAAATTTAAAGGGCCAGTGCACCAATAATTGGTGCTTGTCCCAAACCAACCCTATTTAATTCTGTCACTTCCTAGTGTTCCCTGCCGGATCTTTGTGCCCTAGTTGTCAAGAGAAAGCGTATATTTTTGTCTTGCCTTGCTGTTTATCTGATCCCTTGCTACATATACTGAACTTGCTCCTGTGCTGCCTGCCTTCTGACCTCCTGCCACGTGACCTGACCTTGCTTCATTGCCGCCTGTCCTGACCTCCTGCCTGTCCTGACTATGTCTTTGCCTCATCCTTCCTATGCCACGTTATACCTCGGCTGCCGGTGGGGACGAGTCCATTCCGCTTTGCGGCGGGCTCTGGGGAAAACCAGCTGCACATTAGACTCCGCTCCCTGGTACGGCCCAAGCCATCTCCCTCACAGGTCAGTGGATCCACCTACCACAGCCATTACAAAGTTTTAGTACAAATTAAACCACCAGGCATAATTGATCATATTCTTATAGAATGCTGAAAAATTCTAATCTGAAAGTCATTTGTTATTATCTATGAAAAGCTAAAATGGGTGTAGAACATTAGAAATGCAATTCTCTAACAAGGACAAAAAAGACCCCATTTTCCATGCATTTATTTATTTCCAATACTTATATAGCACCAACATCTTTTGCAGTGCTGTGCACGCTGTCATCACTTACATCAGCCACTGTCCCCAGTGGAGCTCGACATGCAAGCTTTTTAACACACACACATGTACACGGTCATGTCATAGGAAGTCAATTAACAGTATGTTTATGAAGTGTGGAAGAAAACCAATGAGTCTGGGAAAACTCTCAACACAGATTTAAAAAAAGCCACAAAAATTAAAGGGGCATTTTTTTAATTTTTTATTTAATGTGCTCAGCCTAGGGCAAAACATAACTAAACCATATACCTTCCTCAATCCCATTGTTGTCTCCTTGTTGCACAGCACATGCTAGGTTAGGATTCAGTACGTGCCATGATAACTCAGCGAATCTGTGGACGCAGCCTTGTCCCACCACTGCACTAATAGGCTGATTGGACAGTGCACATGCCAGCCTAAACCCAGCAAGTGCTATGCAACAGGATCGGCTAGGAGAGAATGGTGGCAGCGGGGGTGAAAAAGGTGAGTATTTGCTTTTATTATGTCTTTAAAAATAAATCAACTTGGAATACCCCTCTAAGTAAAAACATGCACATGGGCCATTTTTGTTAAAATTGAAGTCGATGGCTATGCTCACATAATATTTGTGGAATGTTCACCAGGAAAACATGGGTGGAGAGTCCTCAAATGCCAGTGCTAGAGATACTCGGAAAAGCTAAATCTCCATAGACTACAATGCATTTCCGAGTGGATTCCACCAAAATAATTGACGTCATTTTTTGGGGAGGAGTTTTAATTGGGACTTCCATGGCAAGTGTTTCCGCAGTGGGAATTCCGCCATGTCCACATGCAGCAGAATTCTATTGAAAACAACAGAATTTCTGAACAGAATTTTTCCACTGCATTTCACTAGAAAATTCTGTTTTGTAAACATGGCCTATGAGTAAAATACCCTTAGAAAGTCACAAATGTCTTCTCTTCCACAATACATTTTTTAAATGATGCTCAAAATTCAGTTCTAAATTTTCAGGCTTATAGTTGGCATTACATGCTCTAGTGTTAAAAACGTCCAGCTATTGGCAATATATGGGAGTACTATGTTCAGTCAGGTAGTCACACACTAGTATTCAATATTTAGCTCAGTAAAGTCAATGGGCCCACTGCTGTATGTGGCAGAACACTTGAAGGTATTCATTTCTGACATTAACCAGTGATGTGTTGCAGTTTATAGAAGGGAACAGAGGCTGAAAGGGCGGCTTCACTTTGGAGATCGACTTTGGCACAACAACTTTCTGCTAAATGTGAATTAGCACAATAATCCATCTAGACACTGGATGATAAATCTTGCCTTCTGGCAGCTGCATATATTTTTTATGTTCACATATTTTCCTCATTTCACTATAAACTATAGCCAAATGTATGTTAGGCTACAGTCTGAGGATGATATAGTTATTTTTGTAAAATGCAGGCTTTTCTGCCTGGGGAAAGGCAAGTACTTGTATGGTACAATTCAGATAGAGAAAAAACAGACATGGTCGCATATCTATATCTTGCACAGTGATCCTAGGCTTCTCAACAACATTTATTAAACTAAACAGGTCTTTAGTGTACTAGATGATCATAAAGTATAAACCCACCAGCCACGTCACGGCCACCTGTAAGTAGTGGATCCCTAACACCCCTAGCATAAAATGATAGTACACTGAGCGGCGACCACCATTGCGCCAACAACAGTGCACACAGGAGGAACGATCCACTGGCAGAACAGACCCAATGCCGTCCGACCAGACTCTGGGCCTCGCATGCCCAGAGACACGGTGCTGCAGTAGCAGAGTACTTATATTTTCTGTCCAAGTACATTAAAAACTATGCTCTAAATCTAAAAGATGAATACTCGACAATGACAGCATTTAGGACTGCACCATTATCACACACAATTTTGCTGTCTTCAAGGCTAATCATTCTGTTTTTGTTTTTTCTTCCAGTTACTCCATTGGAATAGAACTGGAAAAAAAAACAAAAAAAAAAACTCTGGACTGTTTGTGGACATTGAGTACTGGGCTGGGGACCTCTGAATTTGAGGATTTCTATTATAGAACAGTATATACTGTAGGCCAAATTTAGGTCCATAATAGAACATTCCAATCTGTTACTTATCATGTGCTTTGTAAAATACCAGTGTCTTCTAATTATGGGTCTCCCTTGTGCTCACTCCTGTCCTATCAGACTGCAGCATGAAAACAGAGAGGAGAAAGCAGCCTGCAGTGATTGGAGGAACAGACCCAGCACAGCAGACTCAGGAAGGAAGTGAATGCACAGTGAGTGAGGGTGGGTTCAGTGCTTGCCTAGGACAAGCCTCTTCCTGAGCAGTGGATGTCAGAATGAGTGAGCAGCAGAATAGAGGGATTTGTGAGCCAAATACAGACACTAGACACATAAAAAACTGCAATACCTAGCCAGTAACATATAAAAGCGTTATTTTTTTTCTATGATATGACGGGTAAGGTTTAAGGTAGCAATAAACATAAGATATCTGTCAGCCCAATATTGCTTTACCCAACAGCTATCTCTCCTGATTCCTCCATACACATGAATTCCATAGGTTCTAAAAATGAGAGAAGGTAAGTAAGTTACTGCCAGACACATTTTCGGGTGGCATATCTTCCAAAATACACAAGAAATGAACAGTTGACCAATGGTGTTTTAGTAGTTTTTAGGGGAGAGCCAGGAGGCCCCCATATACCTTAGATCAGTGTTTCCCAACCAGTGTGCCTCCAGCTCTTGCAAAACTATAACGCCCAGCATTCCCGGACAGCCAAAGGCTGTCCGGGAATGCTGGGCGTTATAGTTTTGCAACAGCTGGAGGCCCATTGGTTGGAAACACTGCCTTGAATGGCTGGCCGGTTTCACCGAATTCAGCACATTCAGCCAACACACAAAAAGCAATAAAAATAGCATATCTAAGGGTGGGTTCACACCATGTCTTTGCAATCCAGTTCCCTTGTCACATTTTTTTGAAGGAAACGTATTGCTAAAAACCGTACTAAACCGTATATGCCGGATTCCGGTTAAAAAACGTATTTTAATAAAAAACGGATATAAGGTTGCATACAGTTTTACACTAAAAACACTCCCAGATAGAAGATTCTAGAAGCTGGTGGAACTTTCGGAGCCAACTGCGCATGTGCAGATTCGTAAACCGTATTGTGAAAAGCGGATGTAACCGTAAGTGTATCCGGTTGAATACGGTTCTCATAGACCACCATTATATAAAAAACGGATACGGTTTAAATACGGTTTTTCAAACGGACTTCAAACCGTAGTAGACGCTTTTAACCGTAACGGATACAAAACGTATGCAACCGCATGATACGGTTAACATACGGTTTGCAATACAAAGTCAATGAGTACGGTTTGCAATACGGTTCCATATGGTTTTGACGCTCAAACCGTATACGGGAACTGTATTGCAAAAACGTGGTGCGAACCCAGCCTAACACTGTAGCACTTCTCTCCTAAATTTTGATACTCCACCATATAATTTGCACACAGTGGACTATTTATTTATTTATTTTTATACAGGAGCTGGAATATTATTCCCCATTACCGCTCACATGTGTGATACAGTGTAATATTGTAAACACTTTCCGAAACATACAGTATACAAACAAGAGAAGCAAACACAGTAAAGTCTGATTGAATTCTTAAGGAGGTTTCCAGTGTTTAATGTAAACATTGATCCTCCATCTGTGTGAACGGGTAACATGGAGACATGTGCGTGGCCCCCTACGCCGTCTTTGTTTACGTTAGGGGACCTGGTTTCCTCTTCTTTTACTCAGCTCTGGGTCTCCAGGTCAGGAGACTTGTAAATACACACAGCACTGCCCCAACCCATAAATCTGAGCAAAGGCCAAGCATATACATTTAGATAAGCATTTAAAAAGAAAGAGAACAAACACACACTGTGCCAAAGCGGGGTCTCCTCTCGGACTGAAATATGGCATTACAAAAGTAGAGCAGACTTGTTATGTTGTAACAATAAATCTGTAGTATATTTTACTGTATGTTGCTATTACATTTTACTACATCTTATTTGCATAGGCCAGTGGTCTCCAACCTGCGGACCTCCAGATGTTGCAAAACTGCAACTCCCAGCATGCCCGGACAGCCGTTGGCTGTCCGAGCATGCTGGGAATTGTATTTTTGCAACATCTGGAGGTCCGCAGGTTGGAGACCACTGGTGTAGAGGATAAACCACGCCCTGGCGTCACGAACACAAGGGGTTAATGCCATCTGCCCCTAGGGTAATTCCATCTGCCCTCATCCCACCCGCACCACAACAGGACCTAATTAGTAAATTGTTAATACTATAGGCTGATCTGATGTATCAATGAAAATATCAGTAGTTTCTTCTCTATTTCTAGTATTTTTGGCAGCCTATTACCATAACATACCCCTATCCTTCTCATCCCTCTCGCAGTGTACTCCGGGGTACTCCGGTGGAAAACTTTTTATTTTAAATCAACTAATGCCAGAAAGATTTGTAAATTACTTCTATTAAATAAATCTTAATCCTTCCAGTACTTATCAGCTGCTGTATGCTCCACAGGAAGTTCTTTTCTTTTTAAATTTATTTTCTGTCTGACCACACTGCTCTCTGCTGACACCACTGTCTGTCTCAGGAACTGTCCAGAGCAGGAGAGGTTTGCTATAGGGATTTGCTCCTGCTCTTGACAGTTCCTGACATGGACAGAGGTGTTAGCAGAGAGCACTGTGGTCAGACAGAAAATAAATTTAAAAAGAAAACAACTTCCTGTGGAGCATACAGCAGCTGATAAGTACTGAAAGGGTTAAGATTTTGAAATAGTAAGTAATCATTGGAGTACCCCTTTAATATATAGAGCATAAGTCCTCCCGTGTGTAACAAAAACATAAGCAAAGAAGCTTTCATGTCACATTCCCCTTAAAGGGGTACTCCGGTGGAAAACTTTTTTTTTTAAATGAACTGGTGCCAGAAAGTTAAACAGATTTGTAAATTACTTCTATTAAAAAATCTTAATCCTTTTAGTACTTTTTAGCAGCTTTATGCTACAGAGGAAAATCTTTATTTTTTGTCTTGTCCACAGTGCTCTCTGCTGACACCTGATGCCCATATCAGAGCAGGAGAAAATCCCCATAGCAAACCTATGCTTCTCTGGACAGTTCCTGACACGGACTGAGGTGTCAGCAGAGAGCACTGTGGACAACACAAAAAAGAAATTCAAAAAGTAAAGAATTTCCTCTGTAGCATACAGCTGCTAAAAAGTACTAAAAGGATTAAGATTTTTTTTAATAGAAGTAATTTACAAATCTGTTTAACTTTCTGGCACCAGTTCATTTTTTATTTTTTTTATTTCTCACCGGAGTACCCCTTTAAAGTCAATGTTTCACTTTAAATAGACATTTTGGAAGCTAACTTGGAATGTATGCTAAGCCAAACATCCCTCCAAAAAAAGAATAATACCCATTAGCAGACAAATGTTTCAGGATTTTGCCCCTCATCAGTACAGAGTAGGGTATCGGTTGACTAGTGAGATGCCTGTTGTTGTGTGACTAAAGGGGTAATGTGTCTAGTTGAGGAGAGCATCATAATTACATGTGGAGACTTATAAACCATCCACACTTCAACAACTGTGTGCCAATGGCGCATTCTTTCCTTCTAGAGAGATCTCTGGCTTGGCATACATTCTCAGTCAGTTTCCAAGACTCCTAGTCGGAGTGAAACACTGACTTAAAGGGAAAGCCACTTTGAAAAAGCGGTGTGAGAGCTGCTTTGCATATCATTTCTTCCCAGTATTCCTAGTGGAGCATGAATGGTCTTTGAGCCTCCACATGTCTTTATGACCCTCTTTTCAAGGAGGAACCTTATCACTTATATCCTGCCAAAACGTAATGTTGAGAAGTGTAGTTAGCAGGGGGTGTGAGTGAGGCAGGAAGTAGACAGCCTCTCTTTCTGTTTTGGTGTCAGTAGAAATCATTTTAGCTGACAGCCATTATTTCATGAAATGAGAAGATAGTGGGCTACTTCAAAAATTCTGTAGGGTATATGTCCTTCATAAGATCTATATAGGATGTTTAAAAAATATCCCATTTAGCTTGTGTATTTTTATGTCACTAAGGTCCTCTCTTAGTTGGTAAAAAATGTCCGTCCCGAAGTTTATTGTTTTTGTAGACCGGCAGTAGACATCCTCTTATAGGTAAAATGAAAATATATTAACCCCTTAAGGACTCAGCCCATTTTGGCCTTAAGGACTCAGACAATTTAATTTTTACGTTTTCATTTGTTCCTCCTCGCCTTCTAAAAATCATAACTCTTTTATATTTTCATCCACAGACTAGTATGAGGGCTTGTTTTTTGCGCGACCAGTTGTCCTTTGTAATGACATCACTCATTATATCATAAAATGTATGGCGCAACCAAAAAACACTATTTTTGTGGGGAAATTAAAACGAAAAACGCAATTTTGCTAATTTTGGAAGGTTTTGTTTTCACGCCGTACAATTTATGGAAAAAATGACATGTGTTCTTTATTCTGATGGTCAATACGATTAAAATGATACCCATTATTATATACTTTTATATTATTGTTGCGCTTAAAAAAAATCACAAACTTTTTAACCAAATTAGTACGTTTATAATCCCTTTATTTTGATGACCTCTAACTTTTTTATTTTTCCGTATAAGTGGCGGTATGGGGGCTCATTTTTTGCGCCATGATCTGTACTTTTTTTGATACCACATTTGCATATAAAAAACTTTTAATACATTTTTTATAATTTTTTTTTAATAAAATGTTTTAAAAAAGTAGGAATTTTGTACTTTTTTTTTTTTTCGTTCACGCCGTTCACCTTAAGGGATCATTAACATTTTATTTTAATAGTTCGGACATTTACGCACGCGGCGATACCAAATATGTCTATAAAAAATGTTTTTTACGCTTTTTGGGGGTAAAATAGGAAAAAACGGACGTTTTACTTTTTTATTGGGGGAGGGGATTTTTCACTTTTTTTTTACTTTTACTTTTACATTTTTTACATTTTTTTTTACACTTGAATAGTCCCCATAGGGGACTATTCATAGCAATACCATGATTGCTAATACTGATCTGTTCTATGTATAGGACATAGAACAGATCAGTATTATCGGTTATCTCCTGCTCTGGTCTGCTCGATCACAGACCAGAGCAGGAGACGCCGGGAGCCGGACGGAGGAAGGAGAGGGGACCTCCGTCCGGCGTTCTGAATGATCGGATCCCCGCAGAAGCGCTGCGGACGATCCAATCGTTCATTTAAATCGCGAACTGCCGCAGATGCCGGGATCTGTATTGATCCCGGCACCTGAGGGGTTAATGGCGGACGCCCGCGAGATTGCGGGCGTCGGCCATTGCCGGCGGGTCCCTGGCTGTGATCAGCAGCCGGGATCAGCCGCGCATGACACGGGCATCGCTCCGATGCCCGCGGTTATGCTTAGGACGTAAATGTACGTCCTGATGCGTTAAGTACCACCTCACCAGGACGTACATTTACGTCCTGCGTCCTTAAGGGGTTAAAGGGGTATTCTGGACAAAAATAAAAGGATAGGGGATAAGATGTCTGATCGCGGGGGGGCCCGCTGCCGAGACCCCCGTTTTCTCCCTGCAGCACCCGCATTCCCATAGACATGAATGGAGGGGGCATGGCATGACGTCACATCCCCAGTCCTGGAAACCCGGAGGCTTCCGAAACTAGAGACGCAGTCCCCACATAGAATGCAGGTGTTGCAGGGAGATCGCGGGGGTCTCAGCAGCGGGCCCCCCGCGATCAGACATCTTATCCCCTATCCTTTGGATAGGGGATAAAATGTTTTTGCCCAGAATACCCCTTTAAGCTGTGGTCACTATTACACTATTACTCTACCTCCACTTTAGCTACTATGTTTGGCCTATTGGTTTGTATTAGGTCCAGAATCGCCCACCTCTTGTTGGGTCCCACACTAGTTGGAAAAGGTAATTGTCCCTTATTTTTGCCACAAACCAGTTTCCTTTGCTGGACCTACAGTTTTCAGCTTCCCAGTCAATGTCAGGATAGTAAAAGTCCCCCATAATAATGACTTTCCCCTTTTTTTGCTGCTCCAACTATTTGCCCTACAAGTAGGTTTTCTGCTGCTTCTTTTCTACTTGGCGACTTATAACAAACCCCTATCAGAAATTTCTTCTTCTTACCTCCTCCCCTTATTTTTTACCCACAGAGACTCCACATGATCATTTTCCTCACCAATGTCCTCGGGCAGAATGGGCCTAAGACAGAATTTTATGTATAAGCAAACCCCTCCCACTTTCGTACAGTCATTCCTGAATAGAATGTACCCCTGTATATTACCCGACCAGTCATAGCTCGCGTCCAGCCATGTCTCACTTATCCCCACTATATCACAGTCTTCCTCCAACATTAATAGTTCCAGTGCCTCCATCTTATTATTGAGACTTCTGACATTAGTATACATGCACCTGATGTTTTTATTTATTTTTACTTTTCTCTTATCAGTTATTACTGTTCTGTTTAAGTACTGCATACATAGCCCACGATGTACACTGGACCACATTGCTAATAATAGAGCTCATTTTATGCTTATAGGGAAAACACAGGACCTAAAATGCAGCAATTCATAGAAATAGGTGCAAATCATGATAAATGATTCTAAAGTCACTGAACCTTAAAATACTCTCACACACTCACTTTCTTAGTTCCTTTTATAGCAGTGTATCCAAAGCTCAAGTCCTGCAGGAAACGCATGGGAATTGAGTTCCTGCACTTTTTCCACAGCAGGAACACCGTTCCATTAGGAGTCTTGCAGGACTAGCTATTGACCAGCTGTGGCTACTCCATCTGAGTAGGGATATACTCAGGGGTGAAGTCCTTAGAAAAAAAAGTGAGGGAACTCCCTCACTTTTTTTCTCAGGACTTGACCCCTGAGTATGTCCCTACTCAGATGTAGTAGCCACAGCTGGTCAATCCTTTTCCTTGCAGGCCTGATCCTTCTCTCCCCCAAAATCATCGGACGGAGGAGAGTTGCTGATGTCAGCGGGTTTAGCCAATTTTTCTCTAAAATATATGGGCACCTTTAGGGTGATCAAGTTTATGTAAATATGTGATCGTCTCTCTTTCAGGGTGCCAGAGACCCCTTATTCATTGAAATCTGTAAGCAGCATTGGAATTACACAATTTAATTGATGATGTGTGGTGCCAGTGTAAAAAAAAAACAACAAAAAACACATTCAATTGGCACGGTACATTCAAACAGAGTCAAAGATTAAAAACATGTAGTAAGAAAAAAAATTACACTTTTTTGACAAATAAAGAATAAAAAAAAAATAGCATTTTTGAAAAAAAATAAGTTCTCTTTTCACGGAATCTGATTTTCTTACAAGTCTCTGTCTTCAGTATAAGTATCATCACCTCCTTATCTCTTTGTGCATCTAGCAGCTCTTGTACATTTTTCTCATTTACTTCTCCATCACAGCTGTAGCATCGCTGCTGCAAAAGTTGAAAGTTTCCCGATACCCTTGTGCCCTCTCAGATAATGAGCAAAAAGCTTTGATAAATAAAAGATCTTGTTCTCGGCACAAACAGAGCCCGGACATAAACCAGCAGACTTTCCTCTGCGCTGATGATGAGTGACCTCCATTCACATGTCCCATTCACCTTGTGCTCCCCTCTGTTATTCTATGTGAGTGGAACCTGCTGTTGGTATATAATACACTGGATATATTGTAGGTAGAAGTGATACTGTGGTGTCATCCATTGTCTGCGAGCTTCATCTTGAAAGGAATAAAGCCTTTTCAATAACAAAAATTTAAAAGGAAACTTGATAGTTTCATTTTAAATTAAACATCTATCTCATGGACTATTCAGTTTGACCAAGAAGCATAGCTATCGGAGGACTTAGAGCAGTGGTTCTTAACGTGGGTTCGATCGAACCCCAGGGGTTCGGTGAGTCAGTCGCGGGGGTTCGGCAGGGGAGGGCGCAACAGGACAGGCAAACCAAGCAATTGCTTGGGGCCCCAGAGCCGGTGTTTGCCTGTCCTCTAGATGGGGCAATTCCCCCATCACTATTAACTCCCTGCGGCCCCGCGTTAAGTTTAAAAACGCAGGGCTGCCGGGACATAGCGCACGCCGGGACGTCACTGACGTCCTGTGCGTGCGCCCATGGAAACGAAGGCGCCGAGGACCGGAGGATAGAGAAGGAGGAAGACGGGCGCTGGCCAGCTTGGTAAGTGACCAGCGGCACGTCATCTTCGGTGCCCCAACCACCGGTCCTGAGACCTACTGCTATAGCCGGAGCAGTGGTCGGAGCACTGAAGTGGGCAGTACACAGGCATACAGCCTCCAGCCATACACTGTATATGGTTGGAGGCTGTATGTCTGTGGGGGAACACTGCCTACATCAGTGGTCTTCAACCTGTGGACCTCCAGATGTTGCAAAACTACAACTCCCAGCATGCCCGGACAGCCGTTGGCTGTCCGGGCATGCTGGGAGTTTTAGTTTTGCAACATCTGGAGGTCCGCAGGTTGAAGACCACTGGCCTACATAATGTGGGGGAACACTGCCTGCCTAATGTGGGGGAACTCTGTCTGCCTAATGTGGGGAACACCGCCTGCCTAATGTGGGGGAACACTGCCTGCCTAATGTGGGGGAACACTGCCTGCCTAATGTGGGGGAACGCTGCCTGCCTAATGTGGGGGAACACTGCCATTTTTTGCGAAAATGACTTGAGAGTGGCACTTGCCAAGGCAAGACAACAGCAGAAGTCACACTGATTTGCAGTAAATTTTCGTTATGTTTTTGTGTGAAAATCATGTTTTCATGGTTTTGTTCTTTGTTCTTAAAGGAGATATTCAGTAGTGAACCCAGTGGTGAACAACTTATCCCCTATCCTAAGGATAGGGGATAAGTTGCAGATCGCGGGGGGTCTGACCGCTGGGGCCCCCTGCGATCTCCTGTACGAAACCCCGACAGCCCTCGGGAAGGGGGCGTGTCGACCTCCGCATGAAGCGGCGGCTGACACGCCCCCTCAATACAACTCTATGGCAGAGCCGAAGCGCTGCCTTTGGCAATCTCCAGCTCTGCCATAGAGATGTATTGAGGGGGCGTGTCGGCCGCCGCTTCGTGCGGAGATCGACACCCGCTATCTGGCCGGAGAGCCTGGTCCCCGTACAGATAGATTGCAGGGGGCCCCAGTGGTTGGATCCCCCGCGATCTCAAACTTATCCCCTATCCTTAGGATAGGCGATACGTTTTTCACCACTGGACTACCCCTTTAATGGTTTTGTTCATTTTTTGCACCTATATACCTCCTATGTTTTGAATTTGAAAAAATCATATTTTATTTTTCCAATTAAGAAGGGTTCGGTGAATGCGGGTTATGAAACTGGTGGGGTTCAGTACCTCCAACAAGGTTAAGAGCCACTGACTTAGAGGTAGCATTCATACTCTGTCTTGGTGCCCGCGGAAGCCCAAAGTTACCTCTGCCCCATAAGATGACATCAATATATTAAATGTGGTTTCTCAACCTAACTGATCTCAGTGATTCTGACCCTCCACTCTACCGCTAGGGTACAAACAAATGGTTTACCATCTTTACTCTTCCTGATGGGGAATGACACTCGATAGGGGTACCTCCTTTCACCCATACTACTAATATTGGTGATGGAAACAGTCTTACAACACCTTAAACAAGACGCTACAAGGTTTTTTTCTTCCAAATTGCCCATGCATTTAAATTTATTTTACAAGATTTTTCTGTCCAATCTTTCCTCACATTCAGAAAATCCTCATGCAATTTGGCCCCCTTTCTAATTTTAAATGAACTGCTACAAGTTGAAAGTTTTAAATATTTCCCTGCATCCCAAACAGAATGCTACCCATCAGGACCGGCACTAAACGGAGGGGCAACCGGGGCAATTTCTAAGGGCCCCATCCCTAAGAAGACCTCCAGAACAGGTAAATAACCACAGGCTTATTTTATTTTCTTACCACGATTTCCAGAAAATCATGGTAAAATCTCAGCAAAAACGCCACGATCTTGCACAAATGAGGCAGATTGCAATAATCTGAATGTTGTTTTTTGTTTTTTGTTAGTACCTGTGATGACATAGAGGAGGGGGTAATAGGGGATGTATGGGGGGGGGGGGGTTGGAGAGTTAGGTATAGAACCAATGTATGTTGGAGTGAGGAGATCATGGGGAGCGGTACATGTGACATAGGTGGGGCATTAAGCACACATATGTGTATATATATATATATATATATATATATAGTAAATTTGAGTAGCTGTATTAGCCCAGTGATGCAGATGCAAATCATAAAATGTTGCAGTATCTTGTAATAACTTTTTTATTGGACTAACAGCATTTTGTAGAGACAAGCTTTCGGGATTCCTCCCTTTATCAAGTCCAAAGCAAATCTCAATTGGACTTTGCTTTGCTTTCGACTTGATAAAGGGAGGAATCCCGAAAGCTTGTCTCTACAAAATGCTGTTAGTCCAATAAAAAAGGTTTTACAAGATACTGCAATATTTATATATATATATATATATATATATATATATATATATATATATAAATATATATATATATATATATACATATATGTGTGTATGTATATATATATATATATATATATATATATACATATATTTATATATATATGTATACATATATATATATATATATATATATATATATTATTTATTTTTATTTTTTTCGGGGGGGGGGGGGGGGGGGGGTTGTTTGTACGCATTGCACTTCCTATTCTGACCCCTATAACTATCTTTTTTTTCCGTATACAGGGCTGTATGAGGACTCATATTTTTACAGCGATCTGTAATTTCTATGAGTATAATTTTAGTTTTTTCATTTTTTACTCTGGTTTTTATTAATTTCTTCTGACATATGATGTGACCAAAAATCTTACAACATTGTACTGATCAGTACCAACGGCAATCTTTTTGTACAGCCTGCCTAGGCAGTCTGCACAAGACGATTGGCCATCCTGTAGCACGAAGGAGGGTACGAAACCTCGGCCACCATCTAATCGTACCCCAGTGATGGCACAGGGGGGGTTCAATGAGACCCCAAACCAACAGCACCTCCATTTTCCTTTTAGATGCCATAAAAGTCAATGATTACGACATCTAAAGGGTTAATGGCAGACATCAGGTTGTTCACTGATGTCCGCCATTAGAAATGAGTTTTGCATGCTGACAATAAATTACTTTCCTGTAAATGTACAGCACTCTGCGCAAAGTACCAGCCCGCATATTTACGTAATCTTTCCTAAAGGGGTTAAAGGGGTATTCGGGAATTTTTTTATTTGACTATGCTAGAGGGGCTGTAAAGTTAGTGTAGTTCATAATATAGTGTCTGTACCTGTGTGTGTGACGGTTTTCTCACAATTCTCATTTGATTTTCACCCCAATATTTATTTTTAACAGCATACAAAATGATTGTTGTCTGAGATTTTTCCCAGGTTGCAATGCGGCTGAGACCTGACATTACTAGTCAGCTGATGACAGGGAGCCTGTCTGCTTCAATGGGTGGAGCGATTGCTTGGTGGGAGAGAGATCAATTTGCAACTTATTGTAATTCTGCAATAGCTATAGGCACCCTGATTGAAAATCACAGGTCTTTTGAATGGATGCAGCTCATTTATGTTTCAATGGGTGGGGTGGCTGATGTGTGGGAGGGAGGAAAATTGAATTATTGGATTTGTAGGCAAAGAAGCAAGCTCAAACAGGAAATATCAGTTCACAAAAAGCTAGCCACAGTGTTATGGTAATCTCATAACATAGCCATTTAGCCCCAAGACAAGCACAGATCCTTCCTAAAATCACCTTATGGTGGATAATCCCTTTAAAGGTCATCACGTATCCACATAATTTAAACTAATTATTAATTCACTAAACTGGGGATACTGTAAGTATTTGATCGGTGGGATCTGACCACTGAGAACCCCAGTGACCTTGAGAATGGAAGTCCCTATCCCCGGAGTGAGTAGCAATGAATGGAGGGGCAGGCAATCATTTGCTTCTGCTCTCTTCATCCGGAGGATAGGGACCTCTGTTCTCAAGATCACTGGAGGTCCCAGTGGCCAAACTCCACCAATCAGATACTTACAGTGTCCCCCGTTTCATGGATTGGTGATAAATTTAAATAGTGGGATATCCCTATAATTTTACAGTTTGGTCCGGGGCCAATTTACTGTAGTTACCCCACTTACTGTGCTCTTTATCCCTGTCCTCAGGCTCTATCATACTTGGAGTATATTGGGAAGCTCTGTAGGTTTGGTAATGGGGGCACAGGGGAAGGTCACAGGCACCATATTGGTCAGAGCAACAGTATGGGGGGGGGGGTGCAGCTATAGCAGGTGGGATGGCTGCAGAAGGGGACAGAAATGTCTTAGCATTGTATGCTTTCATCAGCAGACATTATCATATTTCTCTGGGCTGAATGGAGAAGAAAAGATGCCCCCCATGTATCACCAGATGTAATAGTTCTGTATTCTGTGACTGTGTCTGATCAGATCAGATCTTTCATCTAACATGGCCAAAATACAGAGGCGGTTTAGGGTCTGATTTATTTTACAGAGTGGGGCGTTAAGAGGAGAAGTATTAGTGATTGATGGAACTAAGGAGATCATACAGTAATAGTGCCCACACAGTGAAGTAGAAAAGGTGGCATGTTAATTCTCTTAGCAAAATCTGCCTGGAAATGAATAGCCACCATTTGAGATGGTGCATGCATACAGAATTTGGTAGCTGAATTTATAAGCTGGAATCCACTAGTTAACACCATTAGGGATTGTTCACACTACCATCTAATAAAACTCCCACTGATTTAAATTGGATTTTAGTAACTTTACAGGGTAATTACAACACTGAAATTTGCAATGCGGATTTTAATTCTGCCAGAAGAATGGACATGTTAGTTCTTCTGCTGGAATCCGCACATAAAATCCTATGAAGCCAATAGAACATTGGAATTCTGCACTAAATTCTGTGCCAAATAAGCTCAAATTCCACTTCATTTCTGCTCAAGTTTACCAAGTATCAGAAAGAGGATTTCTGCAAGTAAATTTGAACTAGCCCTTACTCACTTTCCCAATACCCTACTGTGATTGCTCCAACCAACAATCACCTCATCTCCAGTGATCTCTACTTCCTGATCCTGTCTCAGCAAACAGGAAATGAAAGGAACTGCCTGCTGAACCAACCACTGGCCACAGTGATGAACCACCAAAGTCAGTGAGATTGGCTGATGGACATTTTCTGTGAGGCAAGTGGTGACCAGTGGGAACAAAGTCAGCTTAGGAAACATTTATCAATCATTACTTTATTACTAAAAGGTTTAGCAAGTCGTAGGGACAATTTAGTTATAGGAAAATGTAACTTTTTTTGTCATTTTTGTTGTTTTTGGGTGCATGAAGATTCTTCATGAACTGTTCTGTATACTCCTCCCAAAAGGCAAGACTTAATAATTTAAAACTTTAATTCAATTAAACTTAGTGATGGATAAACTTTCTGTAATGTTCATTTGTCTGTATTTTGTGTTTTTGCTTTGGGTCCTGTTCAGACATTAGGTTTGTGTCTGAACAGTTTCTGTGTTAGTTCTCCCTGGTATTGAAAGAGTTAACCTTCCTATCTTTGGCACTGGGAGGATGTGTGGGATCTCTTCAGGGGCTGTTCTGGGCTGGTGATTAGACCTGTATTCTGGCCACGTTGGCTTGATGTTCACCATGTCTGTCTGTGCACATATCGTGAGTTTTAACCTTGGCTGTCTGTCCTGTTTGATATATAGATTTTAGCCTGCTTTGTTTTAGTACATTTGTCGGGTTTTGGTGTTTTTTGTGTGTTCGTTCTGCATTTGCTTTGTGTTGCCTTAGTCTGTGTTCACACTGCGTTTTATCAGTCCTGTTTTGACCTTGTTTGGTCCTGCAACTTCAAGGGTAGAAACCTGTTCTGGGCCTTGGGCTGTTCCGTCTATCTTGGAGTGAGTGAGTGAGTCTTGTGCCTATACCCGTGTTTGCTAGTGCACTTTGGCGCAAGGAGGGGACCGGCTTCAAGTTGTCGATCACTCATTTAGGGCGGATGGTCAAGTAGGCAGGGAGAGTGGTTTATAGGGACAGCTTTAGGGCTCACTTCTCCCTCCCCCCCCCCCCTCCCCCAGTGCAACAATGGAGAATATGTTGGTACTATATTATCAAGAAAGAAAAAATCAATACACATGCAACTTAGAAACATAAAATATAGAATGTGTGGGAAGATAAGAACCATTCGTCCCATCTAGTCTGTCCAATATTCTGAATGCTATGAATAGTCCCTGGCCCTATCTTATATGAAGGAAATCCTTATGCCTATCCCATGCTTTAACATTTCCTGGTAAGTACAATTTGCTATGTTATGTTAATATATAGATTTATCACAAATAAAAACAGATGGCGTGGGCCTTAGGTTTGTTGTGCCACTTGCAGTACCTTAGATTTCTGCCTTCCTCTTTATAGTGTACTATATAGTGTTCAAGTAATAACATGGTACCTAAATAAGTAAGACATCACTTTTGATAGAAGCTGATACCTTCACAATACAGTAACCCCCTGACATGCGATGGCCCCAACATATGATCAAATCGACATATGATGGCCTCTCAGAGGCCATCGCATGTCGATGTCGGCATCAACATACAATGCTTTTATATGTCGGGGCCATCGCATTAACTGCTATCCGACAGCGCAAAATGCTTAAGCTGCTGTCGGATAGCAGTTTAAGCATCCCGGACCGGTTCGCTTACCTATCCCTGCTGCTCCGGGTCCACTTCGCGATCCTCTGGTGTCTTCTCTATCTTCTTCAGGGTCCCGGCCTCGCTTTCCGGCGTTGTTATTACGTGGCTACGCACGACATGTCGGCGCAGAAGCGTAATAATGTCACCAGAAAGCAAGGCCCGGACCCTGCAGAAGATGCGGAAGAAGCCGGAGGATCCCGAAGTGGACCCAGATCAGCGGGACAGCATCGGGAGCCCCTGGGACAGCATCGGGAGCGGTGAGGACGCGGTCTGGAGCAACGGGGACAGGTGAGTCTAACTTCCTATACTTTACATTGCACGAATCCCTCAACATACGATGGATTCGTCAAATGATGGGTCGTTTGGAACGAATTACCATCGTATGTTGAGGGACCACTGTATTTTGTATTTTAAAAATGAAGTTGTTGCTCTTTAAGCTGTTTTTAGCTTAACATTCCTTTGAGTTCAATATTATTTTCCCTTCCCGGCTTTACTTTTCCTTTGCCAATATACTTGGCACATTCAACTATTAGACAAAACAGAAGCACCTGTGGACTAAATCTCCCAATGAAAGAATATCATAAATATCTCACACTACATCATAGAACTATTTTATATAATAAGTTTCTGGCACTTACCATACAGAATACACAAAAAAAAAAAAAAAATACACTATTTAGTATATTTACTTTTTCATTTTTCATATTTTAGGAAAACCTATTACATTTCATTCTTTCAGGAAGTCTGTCTTTAAAGCAAACTTTAATGTACAGTTTTTACAAAGGAAAGGAAAAAACCTTGTGTTTTAGTGTAGAAAAGTGGATACTGCAAATACTAGGGGCCTTGTCCGTGGTTATTGTCCCTACTGTAAGCAAATGTTTGAGACAAGATCTTGTCTATCTTGCATTTTTATTCCGTATGTAGTGGCAGTGGGTTCAACAGAAAATAAGCTGGGATTATGTTACAAAGTACACTAAACTTTACTGGTTATTTCATTCTGGACAGTACCTAAACAAGAGTGCTGAAGATTAGCCACTGGGAAACTATAATAGTCAGTCTGAGTAGTAGTGCCATACAATATAAGTAAATACCAACAAACATTGACCAAATAACAGTTCCAGACATATTGCATTCTAATAACAGTGCTATACCTTGTCTAAGTTATACTCCAAAATATAGCAGCAATGTAGTATTTCATGTATTCCTAGTTCATGTCTAAGCAATTGCAGAGTACTGCTTTAATTTTCATTTGCTATTTGTTTTTAAGAGCTGAGGAACGTGCTCTCGAATCACCCAAAGTGCAAGAAAAAGTGCAAACGTGTTACACAAAAAAAACGTGCACAGAGGATGTGGTCTATCCCAAGCCCTTCTCCAAAAGGAGAGAGGCCCCCCAACAAACCTTACTCTTCGCCTCTGGACCAAAATGTACCTGTGAGGTTCCAGGTTCAATGTCCCTTTTCGCCGAAGCTACTTAGGGACCACAAATGCTCCGTTAGCCAAGGTATCTGCCCACAGAGCCGATAACGGTAGGTACCCGTCCAAAGCAGGAGTACCCGGGGTGTTTCCAGGGAGGTGAGGAACCTAATGACCACACACACCTCCCCTAGACCGCCAGGAGGGACACCCAGAAGGGCTACCACATGCTGACAAATCCTGTGGACACACAACACCCAAAAAAGACACAGTGAGACAAAAAGGAAATAAATAAGTGAATGTGTGCAGATATACTGCCCGGACATCCGGCTGGATCTATAAAAATTTCTGTGATCCTAGCCAGAAGGCCGGGAATCAAGAGATGAGTGCCACAAGGTGAAGAGATTATGGTGCCCGTGCTTCCACTCAGTGAGCCAGTACACCCAGTGAGTTTAGGCACCTTGGGGTCACCACTCCTCGAGGCACTAAAGTACCTCGGCTCTAGACCCTCTCAGCCTCATGGCGAGACCCGGAGGGAGCAGGTCACATCGGGGCAGCCGTCAAGCTGATTCCTCAGAACCAGCCCCGGAAATCCCTGGTACACCTGCCTCCTCCATGCAGCACCTATCCCCACCAGCCCCATACCGGTGTTACTGCCCACCGGCATGAAAAACTGATAAGAACAGATACTACACTTGATATTAGCCAAAAGGCCGAGAAGCGATTTAATTTTCATTTGCATTTGTGTTGCAGCCATGGCATCGGGCACTTTGGCACAAATTTCACTGTCCTTGGAGGTGCTGACCTTTTTTTTTTGCAAAAGATTACATGGAAGATTGAGACATTTTAAATATATTTCTTCAACCTATGGGGTAAAGTGAAATTTTCTTTTTGAATTATGTACCATTGCAATGGCTGTGGACCCACTGTCCTACCCAAATGGTTTTGGGTAGGAGCGGAGTCTAAGTATTCTCTAGATTTTCACCCCTTATTCTGCTCCATGATATAGAAGCTGGACTTCTGCTGTTAGAGGGTGTTACACACTGCTCCACGGCTGCAAGCAACGGCGCCGTGTCCCCGTGTCCCCAACCGCCAGCAGGTGTGGGATTCGTATTGTAGGACGCGCCCGCATGCGAACCCCGTCCCGTCACTCACCTAGTCCCGCTCCTGCACCTTCCTAACTCTCTGCTCACTTTTCCATTCCTTAGGGTGCGCACGCGCCGGAGCTTTGAAATCTAATTGGCCAGTGCGCCCATAATTAGTAAATGCACCTGACAGCACATTATAAGTTTTTGCACCTCCCACACCCCCCTGCCGATTTTAGTGCCATTTGCCTGAGAGAAAGTGTTCCCATTGCCTGTTTTGCCTTTCCCGTGTAGCCAGACCTTCCTGCTACATTTTTTGACTATGAACCTTTGCCACCTGCCTTGACCTTCTGCTACGTTTGACTACGCTACAGACTCATCCAACGATACCTCGCCTTGCCCAGTTACCTGTGTGATCGAGCCGTGTCGTCGGTAGCGAGCCGGGTGTCGCCTGCCGCAGCAAGCCCATCCTTCCTTGTGGCGGGATCTGGTGAAAACCAGCGGCACCTTAGACTCCGCTCCCCGATACAGTCCGAGTGAAAAGTGAAAGGTGAAAAGTGCTCTACTGGCGCACTACAGGTCTCAGAAGAGGAGTAGTCACATTTGGCTTTTTAGAAGCAAATTTTGCTCTGGGGGCATGCCGCATTTTGGAAGTCCGTATGGTGCCAGGACAACAAAAAAACTCACATGGCATTATATTTTGGAAACTAGACCCCTTGGAGAACGTAACAAGGGGTAAAGTGAACCTTAATACCCCACAGGGTTTTCACGACTTTTGCATATGTAAAAAAAAAAAAAAAATACCGAAAATGCTTGGTTTCCCAAAAATTTTACATTTTTACAAAGAGTTAAAGCAGAAAATACCCTCAAAATTTGAAGCCCAATTTCTCCCAATTCAGAAAACACCCCATGTGGGGGTGAAAAGTGCTCTGCTGGCGCACTACAGGTCTCAGAAGAGGAGTAGTCACATTTGGCTTTTTGGAAGCAAATTTTGCTCTGGGGGCATGCCGCATTTAGGAAGCCCCTATGGTGCCAGGACAGCAAAAAAAAAAAAAAAAAACACATGGCATTATATTTTGGAAACTAGACCCCTTGGGGAACGTAACAAGGGGTAAAGTGAACCTTAATACCCCACCGGGGTTTCACGACTTTTGCATATTTAAAAAAAAAAATTACCTAAAATGCTTGTTTTCCCCAAAAATTTACATTTTTACAAAGGGTTAAAGCAGAAAACACCCCCCAAAATTTGAAGCCCAATTTCTCCCGATTCAGAAAACACCCCATGTGGGGGTGAAAAGTGCTCTTCTGGCGCACTACAGGTCTCAGAAGAGGAGTAGTCACATTTGGCTTTTTGGAAGCAAATTTTGCTCTGGGGGCATGCCGCTTTTAGGAAGCCCCTATGGTGCCAGGACAGCAAAAAAATTTTTTTTGAAACTAGGCCCCTTGGGGAACCTAACAAGGGGTTAAGTGAACCTTAATACCCCACAGGGATTTCACGACTTTTGCATATGTAAAAAAAAAAAATTTTTTTTTCACTAAAACGTGGGTTTCCCCAAAAATTTCACATATTTGCAAGGGTTAATAGTAGAAAAGACCCCCCAAAATTTGTAATCCCATCTCTTCTGAGTATGGAGGTACCCCATAAGTGGACGTCAAGTGCACTACGGGCGAACTACAATGCTCAGAAGAGAAGGAGTCACATTTGTAAGCTTTGCTGAAATGGGGGGGGGGGACATGTCGCATTTAGGAAGCCCCTATGGTGCCAGGACAGCAAAATACCCCCCACATGGCATACCATTTTGGAAACTAGACCCCTTGAGGAATGTAACAAGGGGTAAAGTAAGCCTTAATACCCCACAGGGGTTTCACAACTTTTGTTTATGTAAAAAAAAATATAATAATTTCGCTAAAATGTATGTTTCCCCCCAAATTTTACATTTTTACAACGGTTAATAGCAGAAAAGACACCCCACAATTTGTAAATACATTTCTTTGGAGTAAGGACATACCTGATTTTTTGATGATTTAGGCTTGGCGGGTGCACAGCAGATCTTGCATGAGTGGGAGCGCAGTCAGCTTGATATGGAGCCAGGATGTGGGACCCCCCCCTCAAGGAGCGTTAATGGGGGGAGCACTGAGCCCTAAAATAGGGGAACACTATGGGGGAAAACAGGCCATAACTGGGGTAGACAGGTGGGGTACAGAGGCCCGTAAATATGGGGTACAGTGGGCCAGAAAACTATAAATCATAAAATAATAAAACAGGATATGTTCCCAGAATGATGACCCAGAGCATAGCCAAAACTAAAAAAAAATATGCCCGCCCCAAACCCTATGCTCTGAGTCATCATTCTGGGAATGTGATGTGTGTGGCCGTCCCTAACCTGTTGCCTCAAATGCGCACCCGTTCAGGTGAAGAGAGAGCACTGCGCATTTGAGGCAACATAAAAAAGTCTCCGATGATAGTGACTCAGTGACCTATGACCCATTTCTGAAAAAACACCCCAGAGGTCTTATAATTTTTTTTTTTTAAGGATTTTTTGGGCAATTTAGTGGTTTATGGGGGTTATATTTTGGAATGTACTCTGAACTTGGTACATTGGTCAAATTATGGAAAATTCTAATAAAAAGGGAAAATTTAGGGCTCCATGGAAGTGTGATACTCCCTGAAGCAGCCTATGCAGAGGCCCGGATTATCTGGGCAAGTGTCACATTGGTACCTGGTGTCCCTCCGAATTCCCCTCCTGTAACACACTCTGCATCTTTTCTGGGATCGTCCCTTCTTTCCAGTGGGGGGGGGGGGGGGGGGGGAATCTCACCTGGAAAGTGTTGGCCTGGGACGATCCTGGCACCTATAACTCCAGACCCTTGGGAAGTCCAGCCTGCTCTTTCCCAGTCAGCAAAGATCAGGAACCTTAGGACTTCTTCTTGGTACTGGAGGAATGTCCCTGTGTTGCCAGCGTACTGGGACAGTACAAAAGCGTTGTACATGGCAACCTGTACCAAGTAGACGGCAACTTTTTTGTACCATGCCCGTGTTTTCCGCATGGCGTTATATGGCTTGAGGACTTGATCTGAGAGATCAACTCCCCCCATATACCGATTGTAGTCCAGAATACAATCGGGCTTGAGGACCGGTCCCACGGTACCTCGCACAGGGACAGGGGTGCTGCCATTCCCATGAATAGTGGTGAGTATAAGGACATCCCTCTTATCCTTATACTTCACCAACAACAGGTTATCATGGGTCTGGGCATGGGACTCACCCTTGGGGATAGGCGTCTGGACCAAATTTAGAGGGAGGCCTCTATGGTTTTTCCGCACGGTCCCACAAGCGGACGTGGATCTGGCGGAAAGGGGTGTGAAGAGAGGGATGCTGGTATAAAAGTTGTCCACGTACACGTGGTAACCCTTATCCAGCAATGGGTACATAAGGTCCCAAACGATTTTACCACTAACACCCAGAGTGGGGGAACAATCTGGGGGTTTAATACGGGAATCTCGTCCCTCATACACTCTAAACTTGCAAGTGTACCCGGAGGTACTCTCGCAAAGTTTATAGAGCTTCACACCATACCGCGCCCGCTTTGAGGGAATATACTGGCGGAAGATGAGTCTCCCCTTAAAACTGATGAGAGACTCATCTACCGAGAGGTCCCTGAGCGGTACGTAGGCCTCCAAAAAATTTGGCCCCAAAGTGATCGATGACCGGCCTCACTTTGTAAAGCCGGTCATGGGCGGGATCACCTTGGGGCGGACATGCTGCATTATCTGCATAATACAGGCATTTCCGAATCGCCTCGTACCGCCTCCGTTTCATCGCCATACTGTAAAGCGGGGTCTGGTAGAGGACGTCCCCGCTCCAGTAATGACGAGCACTTGTTTTTTTGTCCAGGCCCATATGCAGCGTGAGGCCCCAAAATGTCCTCATTTCCGCTGCATCAATGGCGCGCCATTCATTGGGCCTGGCCAAAAGCGAATCTGGGTGGTGGGCAATGAACTGCTGGGCATACAAGTTTGTTTGCTCCACCATGTGATTGACGAGGCTGTCACTGAAAAAAAACTTTAAAAAGTCAAGATCAGTGAAGCTAGCCATGTCAATCCGGATTCCTGAGTCGCCAACAAACTCCGGAACCCGTGGCTGATAACCCTCTGGGGGGCTCCGATGCACTTGTCTGGGGGGCCGGACTCCTATTACAAGCGGCATTGCCACTCGTACTAGTGTCGGCCACTGGGTCACTCTCATGAGGGGTGCGTGGCCTCGCCTGGCGGCATCTCCGCCACCTTACAGGGGGCTCATCATCACTACTAGATGATGAGGAGGGCGATGAAGTACACAAAAAAGTTGGATCTTCATCGTCCTCACTGGCAGATTCGGAGTCGGAGGCTAAAAAAGCGTAAGCGATCGCTGCCAAAAATGCCCGGCGGGCCATCGTCTTTTTTCTACGGTGGCGGGGGGAGGGGCGGTGGGCGGGGAAGTATGTACTGTGTGGTGCTTGGTGTAAAAAGTGTAGAACAGTAATAGAATAGAAAAAAAAAAAGCTGTGGCCCAAAAAAAAAGGGGTGGCAAACGCAGCTCCCTGAACCCCTAATAGGACCCGGGGTAAGGGATCAGACCCTAATAGGACCCTGGGGGACCTATTAGGGGGTCAGGGGGGATTTTGTTTAATAAAAAAAAGCTGCGGCCAAACAAAAAGGGGAGTGCATGCAGCTCCCTGAACCCCTAATAGGACCCTGCGGGACCTATTAGGGGGTCAGGGGGGGAGGGGGGGTACTTTTTAAAACTTTTTTTTTACTTTTATTTCACTTTATAACTTATTCAACTCCTACCTGTCCCTGCAATGATCTTACCCTATTCTATGGCTCCTGAGGGGGGCTCCGGAGCTCCGAGGGGGGGATCCACGGCTTCTTCTCCCTGCTGCACCCGCACCCACTGAACCAAAAGAGCAGGTCCAGCAGCGTGAAGGAGCCGTTAACCCCTCCTCTGCCGCTCTGCTATTGGCTGGCATATCACCGGCCAATAGCAGCGTTGCTGGGGCGGTGACAGTATTGTCACCGCTCCCCAGCAACGGCAGGTGATTGGCGGTGAATTGTACACTGCCGATCACCGTTTATTCCCGGGTCATCGGGTCACAAGTAACCCGAATGACCCGAATCGCCGAAGATCGCTTGCGTGATTTCGCAAGCGATCTCTGGCGATCGCCGACATGTGGGGGTCCCGGGACCCCCCTCGGCATTTGCTCGGCATGCCTGCTGAACGATTTCAGCAGGCATGCCATTCCGATCTCTGCCTGGCGCGCGGCAGGGACCAGAAAACACCATGACGTCCTGGGACGTCATTGGTCCTTAAGGCCCAGGGTGCCATGACGTCCCAGGACGTCATTGGTCCTTAAGAGGTTAACTATGTTCAGACCATTGAAGTTAACGTGCGGTGACCCAGTACAAAATAAAGTGTTCTTTCCCATCCTGTGTGGTAGATGCTGCTTCAATGTCCATCTTGGGCCCACAATTCTCAGGACTCTATATTTCACAGTATAATGCAATGTTATGCAATGGTTAATGTGTTGGTATTTTCTATGCACCTGTTACTTTAAAGATCCTTTTGTTATGGACCTTGTTGTTAAGGGAGTATGCAGAGGTGATCCATGTGACTTATATGCCCAATGGGACTGCTCTAAATCAGTTCCTTATATAGTGTAACCAGAGTTCAGAGTGCAGTCTTATGCTGAGGTACAGTTGAGAGAAGTCTGAAGAGTCTGTGAGGCGATTCTGAAGGAGGCCTGAGGCCTAGTCCAGCAACCACGCATCTTCTACCAGTTAAACCCTGCGCCTGAGTGAGAGTCAAAGCCTGGTGGTAAGCACCAAAGTCTTGGGGATTCAATTCGAGTCAAGTCCAACAAGTCAGTCAGTCAAGTTAGCCTTTCAATTAACTACAGTCCAGTGTGAGTAACATACAGCAGGTCGCAGTATCATACCACTACAAGTCCCAGCAATAGTTCCAGCCGATAAGCTTTTCAAAGTTCACCCTGCATCTCCTTCATGCTAATCTGAGCTGTAACAGATTGTACCACCTTTCCAACCTCAGTATTCGTAACCTTGTGTCCGAGTAATTATTTGTCCCGTGCCTGGCACAGGAGAATCTGGTCTACTTCGAGGGGTGTATAGGTCACCCACGCCCTGGCATCACGAAAAGGTTAATTCACATATTACCCACACCCGACACCACAAATGAGGCTGTGCCTGGTTCTGCTTGTATACGTTTATGCCATTTTGACAGGTTGCCGATATAAGTTTCTCGGAAGTCATAATTGTGATGTGAACCCAGCCGAACCTGGTTGTGATGTACTTACCTCTGACTTTATGTTATACTTACCTTACTTATATAGAATTTTGTTGTTTTTGTAATATATTGCCGGGCTCACAGATTTGTAGACATTATGGGGTATTCATGAAAAGTGGAGGCAGATAAGTTCTTTTTACTCCATTAATTCACGTGGTGGAAACTGTGTACCTGCACCAAATTTATTGCATGGCGCAGGGCAAGTGATAAATCTGGTGCTAATCATATTCCTTACTTCAGTACTCCACTTTGTATGGTGAGTTTTTGTGCAACTTTTTAACCAGTGCAACAAATATGTGACTTTTTAATATTGCTGTTCACAGTCAGTTTCTAAGCCAACTGAGGACTGGTGTATATATATATATTTTCGTGGGGAAAGAAATGTAAATAGGAGGTTGAGGGAGAAAGACTAGGGTGACGGTATTATACAGGATGGGCCATTTATATGGATACACCTCAATAAGCGCAGGTATAATGCGACGTTTCAGCCTCACCATGAGGCCTTTCTTGAGAAAGGCCTCATGGTGAGGCTGAAACGTCGCATTATATCGCCTTTCTTCAGTCGTCAGCACGTCATCTTCAGTGTTCCGACCACCCCACCTCCGGTCCCGGGACCTACTGCTATGGCCCATAGGCCATAGCAGTAGATCATGACCTCGGAACGGTGGTCGGAGCACTGAAGTTGGGCAGTAAATGGGCATACAGCCTCCAGCCATACACTGTATGTGGCTGAAGGCTGTATGTTTGAGGGGGAACTGTACTGCACCTAATGTGGGGGACTATACTGCACCTAATGTGGGGGAATTATACTGCACCTAATGTGGGGAACTATACTGCACCTAATGTGGGGGAACTGTACTGCACCTAATGTGGGGAACTATACTGCACCTAATGTGGGGAACTATACTGCACCTAATGTGGGGGAACTGTACTGCACCTAATGTGGGGAACTATACTGCACCTAATTTGGGGGAACTATACTGCATCTTATGTGGGGGAACTATACTGCACCTAATATGGGGAAACTATACTGCACCTAATGTGGGGAATATACTGCACCAAATGTGGGGGAACTGTATTGCACACCTAATGTGGGGGAACTGTGTATTAGGGGGATGGCAGCAGTGTTTTGGGGGGATTGAAGGGGAGGGGGGGTCAGCATTGTATTAGGGGGAGGGGGTGATCAGTATTGTATTAGGGGGATGGGGGAATCAGCATTGTATTAGGGGGATGGGGAAATCAGCATTGTATTAGGGGGATGGGGGAATCAGCATTGTATTAGGGGAGGGAGGATCAGCATTGTATTAGGGGGAGAGGGGATCAGCATTGTATTAGGGGAGGGGCGATCAGCATGGTAATAAGGGGAGGGTGGATCAGCATTGTAATAGGTGAGAAGGGATCAGCATTGCATTAGGGGGGATTGGATGGGGATCAGCAGTGTATTAGGGGGATGGGAGGGGGATCAGCAGTGTATTAGGGGGGATGGGAGAGGAGGTGGGGACAACAGTGTATTAGGGGAAGGGATCAGCAGTATATTAGGGAGAGGGGGGTCTGCAGTGTATTAGATTAGGGAGTTAGCATTGTATTAGAGCTCAGGAAAGAGTGGAGGATGGGAAAGATCTGACATGGGAATTTAAGATGAGGCATTTTTAGATTATATTATGTAGGGGTCTAAAGTGAGGCAACTTGGGCTGTGGTGATTATATATTTTAATGTTATATATATTTGTGGGGAAAGAAATGTAAATAGGTTGAGGGAGAAAGACTAGGGTGACGGTATTATACAGGGTGGGCCATTTATATGGATACACCTTAATAAAATGGGAATGGTTGGTGATATTAATTTCCTGTTTGTGGCACATTAGTATATGTGAGGAGGAAACTTTTCAAGATGTGTGGTGACCATGGCGGACATTTTGAAGTCAGCCATTTTGAAACCAACTTTAGTTTTTTCAATAGGAAGAGGGTCATGTGACACATTAAACTTATTGGGAATTTCACAAGAAAAACAATGGTGTGCTTGATTTTAACATAACTTGATTCTTTCATGAGTTATTTACAATTTTCTGACCACTTATAAAATGTGTTCAATGTGCTTCCCATTGTGTTGGATTGTCAATGCAACCCTCTTCTCCCACTCTTCACACACTGATAGCAACACCGCAGGAGAAATGCTAGTGCAGGTTTCCAGTATCCGTAGTTTCAGGTGCTGCAGAATGGGCTAAACAAAAATTTGAACAGGACCCTCAGTTTACGCAGAAGATTTTGTTCAGTGATGAGGCAAACTTTTATGTGAATGGCGAAGTTAACAAACAAAACCACCGCTATTGGTCTGACACTAACCCACATTGGATAGATCCCTCCAAGACTGTTGGAACACAAAAGTTGATGGTGTGGTGTAGTATATGGGGTACAAAGATAGTGGGGCCATTCTTCATCAATGGAAACCTCAAGGCCACTGGATATGCGAAATTGCTACATGATGATGTGTTTCCCTCTTTATGCACTGAAGCTGGCACGTTCCCTGAGTTTTTCCAGCAAGATGGTGCACCACCACATTATAGGTGTCAGGTCCGAACATTCCTAGATGAACAGTTTCCTGGAAAGTGGATTGGTCATCGTGGGCCAGTTGAATGGCCCTCAAGGTCTCCCGATCTGACCCCCTTAGACTTTTATCTTTGGGGTCATCTGAAGGCAATTGTCTATGCTGTGAAGATACCAGATGTGCAGCACCCGAAACTACGGATACTGGAAGCCTGTGCTAGCATTTCTCCTGCAGTGTTGCTATAAGTGTGTGAAGAGTTGGAAAAGAGGGTTGCATTGACAATCCAACACAATGGGCAGCACATTGAACACATTTTAAGTTTGATGTGTCACATGACCCTCTGCCTATTGAAAAAACTAAAGTTGGATTCAAAATGGCCGCCATGGCCACCACCCATCTTAAAAAGTTTCCCCTCACATATACTAATGTGCCACAAACAGGAAGTTAATATCACCAACCATTCCCATTTTATTAAGGTGTATCCATATAAATGGCCCACCCTGTACTGATTCTGGCCAATTTTAAAGGGGTATTCCAGGATTTTTTTTTATTTGACTATGCTACAGGGGCTGTAAAGTTAGTGTAGTTCATAATATTGTGTCTGTACCTGTGTGTGACTGTTTTCTCATAATTCTTCTGTGATTTTCACTTCAATATTTATTTTTACCAGCATACGAATTGACTGTTGTCTCAGATTTTTCCCAGCTTGCAATGCGGCCGAGACCTGACATCACTAGTCAGCTGATGACAGGGAGCCTGTCTGCTTCAATGTATGGAGGGATTGCTTGGTGGGAGAGAGATCAATCTGCAACAGCTGTGGGCACCCTGATTGAAAATCAAACTGATTTGAATGGATGCAGCTCATTTATGTTTCAATGGGTTGGAGGCTGATGTGTGGGAGGGAGGAAGATGGAATTGTGGGATTTGTAGTCAAAAAAAGAAAAGACAAACAGGAAATACAAGTTCACAAAAAGCTTGCCACAGTATTATGGTAATCTCACAACATAGCCAATTAGCCCCAAGGCAAGCGCAGATCCTTCCTAAGCATGTCCATTACTGTCTACCAGGTACGTACTAAAATCACCTTATGGTGGATAACTCCTTTAAGTTATTTTGGTCCTTGTTTTCTTTGTTTTTATCAATGACGTCACCTAACACCCCCTGGGGGTCAGTGCCATTTTGGAGCATTTAGGTATATTTAAATCCTCCAGTTTATTTGTTTGTATTACTGCCTGCACATCTGATGAAGAGGTTCCAAAACCTCACAACGCATAATGTCAAGGCTAAATAAACTGAATCATGCCACATAGAAGTATCCTGCCTGGTGGATCGCGCTTTATAACCTGTTTTTTTACCTCTACACCATCTTCCATTTGCATTATCGGCAAGGATTTTCCTATTGCTGACTCCAGGAAGCTGCACCACCATATATTTTCTCCATGCGCTTATTGCTG
This sequence comes from Hyla sarda, assembly GCF_029499605.1. NCBI lineage: Eukaryota > Metazoa > Chordata > Amphibia > Anura > Hylidae > Hyla > Hyla sarda. The sequence goes on along the minus strand of NC_079191.1, from coordinate 386,131,991 downwards.
TTGAGTCATCATACACAACAGAGCAAGGTGAGCGAGTTTCCATTACTGGGCACACTGCTTCACATTTAATCCCACTTTGGTTTTATAAACGTTACTGCCCGAACTCTGCTCTTTTCTTCTATAGAACCTACCATGGTATATGTGGACATACCTTTTTGACAGGTTTCCAATTTATTCCTTGGACATACTGGTGAAACCTAGTGGGAACTCTAAAACCCTAAAACTTAATATGAATATCAATTTGAATGCACAAAAAGTTGATTTGAGAGGCCTTTATGTTGGGAAGCCCCAATAAATTACCCCAATATAAAAACTGCAAGTATTCAAAAGGACATTCTGAAAATGTGTAAACTTTTTAGGTGTTTCACAGGAATCTACATTTTTTTTGCAGATATTCCAGTTTTATCCAATTTTCTCACACATCATATAGTAACACAAAAATGTAACTCAATATTTATTGCCCTAATTCCCTAATTCTGCTTTAAAAAAAAAAAAAAGAAATATTCCATATGTGGCCCTAGTGTGTAGCTTGAGTCACCCATAGGCCTCAGACATAAAGGAGCACCTAGTGGATTTTGATGCCTACTTTTGATAAGGGTACTTTAATGTTTGTAAAGGATTTGTGATGCTACAACATGAAAAATCCCCAAAAAGTGACCGCATTTTCGAAACTCCACCTCAAGGAGTGTAACAAGGGGTTCAGTGAGCATGTAGACTCCACAGGTGTTAGACATCATTTTGGAACAGTAGGCTGTAAAAATGAAAAATGAAAATTTTTACATGAAAAAGCTGGTGTAACCCCACATTTTTCTTTTTCACAATCGGTAAACGAAAAAAAAATTGTAACCTAATTATTCATGTGGAAATACCTCATATGTAAAGTGCTCTGTGGGAGCACGACAGGGCTCAGGAGGGAAGGAGCAACATTTGGCTTTTGGAGAGAGGAATTGTCTTCTGTGCTGTGTACAATACTGGAACATGGATTCACTTTCCCAGTTGCAAACATTGCTTTTATTTTCCCAGTGCTTATAATATAAAAATAGGGCAACTTTGCAATATGTTTCAATTTCTGATCACTATAAGAGCACCAATACTTTGGTTTATTTTACTTGTTTTGCTGTGACACCTGGAGTATAGGTCTCAGATTGGCTAGCTTGATCTATAGGTCAGCCATTTCTATGATCCATATTTTACTTCTTGGAAAACTGCCACTGAAGTTTTTGAGCCAAAATTAAAATTAAATCCAGCAGCAAGGAGAAGTCTTAGTCCTTCCATTAAATTTTCAATTCCATTTAAATCAACCAATGGTTTTGGTTTAAAAAAAACTCTGACCATTGCAAAACTTTAATAAACATTTACTTTAGAAAAAAAAAAAAAACTCTGACTTCCTACCAATTGCTACCTCTTTTTCTGTTCTTGCATTTCAACTGTATATTACTTACCAAACTACTGTCCATGTTGTATATAGCTTTACTAAAACTCTTTGAAAACCAAAAAATTTGAATGAAAAACTGCAGCATTTTTCAAAACAATGATGTGTGACTCTAAAGAGATTGTCTCAGCATAGATATTGGTGACATATTTCTAGGATATATCCCTCTCCCAAAATGGTCCTGCCCTGATCACTGATCAGATGCTGGTGGTGTATCCTAGTGATATACCATTCGTATCTAAGCTCCTTTTGAGGTTCACACAATGTTCCTGCCGCTGGAAATCCTGTTTCCGGCATCCGCAGGTAGATTCCGCTCAGAAATGCATTGTCATCTATGAGACAGCGCATTTCTGAGCGGTACTTTCGTCCGCCGGAACATTTAAATGTGTGGAATGTCCGTGCGGAAATTCCACAAATTTTTGGCCATGTCAACATGGCTTAAAAAAGGAAGTCTTAGTTTCGAAAAAAGGGTCTAATTTGATTCCAAAAACCGTGTCCATCTTGTCCAATGGTTGTATCTGTAACTACAGTTATTTTTTGAATGTTACAAATTGCTCAAAATGTTACAAAACTTTATTGTCAACATCCACCCTAGCATTAAACTGTGCATTTAAGAAAATCTATTTCGATAAAATGTAAGATGTAACGTAAACATGTAGCTAACATTTCATCAATCTCTTGTTGATGATATTCCAAATTGTTGACACGAGTAGACAGCAGCTTCACTCCCCATTCAAGGTGTAGTAAACCAATTATGTCAAAAAGGAATATATGTTTAGAAACACATTTACCAAGTTGATTTATGCTTCGCGCTGAGTCCTACACCTGCAGTTCAAGCAAAACCCAACTCTGCCGCCCCACAGAGTCTGGTTTATTAGGTATCAAGGAGTCAAAAGAAGCCGTGTAATTAAAACTGTAATTAACTGGAAAGAGAAAGTGCCACCTGAGTTTTGAGAGGTTGTCAATTTTATTTCCATTACAGTTTTCCTTCTGTTTTTCTTCTCGATAGACCCACAAGTCTATGAGTTCCATATATTATATATACCCTATATACTGTATACATATACATGTATATATATATATATATATATATATATATATATATATATATATACACACATTATTCCAGGGACATGCAGACAATAAACAGCCTATGAATATAACATCGGAGGGTTAGCAAAGAGCACAGAACAAGCTGGAGGCCATGATTTCTCTTTTTCTGTCACGATTATTGAATGCTTAATAATGTACATTTTTAAAAGCAATATACAGATGAAACAATAAAAAGTAAAATCTCAGGCTATAAAGTCTGACCATTTCTTATAGAAGTATTTTTATTTTAACCCGACTAGCAAAGAGTGTGAAGGATTTTAAACAGATGTGTCGAAGGCTGGTAGGGAACATAAAGACCATTTTAAGATGACAGCCCAAAGAAAACAGAGGTTATAGATCTAAAAAAAAAAAAAAAAGCACTTTAAGATGATTTTTAGGGCCTCATTATTGGAAGTGATTCTTCAATAAAATTAAAAAATATCTATATATATTTATATAGTAATTTTAATCAGGTTTTTGGCAGATATAGTCTTCAGACCACCAATATAACGCCATACAGTATTTATTGGCATTCCCATTTCTTAATAGTTATCACTCCTCCAACAGAAAGAAAATTGCCTGTCTAGTGGAACCTATGGGTGGCTATTATATGTCCATTTAAAGAACCTTGATGTGTGGAATGTGACTGGACTAATAATAATAACTCCTTTATTTATAAAGCGCACACAGATTCCGCAGAGTTGTACACCCGAATTGGTCCCTGTTACCACAGGGGCTCACAATCTCTCAGTATGTTTTGGAGGAAACCTATGCAAACACTAGGAGAACATACAAACTCCTTACATATCTAAGACCCAGTGCTGCAAGGCAACAGTGCTATCCACTAAGCGATTATGCTGTATTAATGTAAGTCTGTTTATTATGCCTATGTGTTTTTTCCGATTACATTACCTGCAAGTTTTTCAGCAAGTTAGGTCTTATCACAAACTTCATTGTTGTTGAATGGATGCACATATACTGGTTATTACCAATAAACATAGCAGATAGCTTGACCTTTAGATTTCTACAAAGTAGACTTTGGATCTAATGGAAAACATGTGACCAGGGCTGTATGGTGAGTTGGTGACTATGGGGAGATTGATCAAAACCTCTGCAGAGGAAAAGTTGCCCAGTTGCCCATAGCAACCAGTCAGATTGCATCTTTCATTTTGCAGAAGCAATTTGATTGGTTGCTATGGGAAAATTTTCCTCTGCATAGATTTTGCTATATCTTCCTCTATATTTACACTGTCCGATTAACCTGCAAAGGATGCAGGGTGTACAGGTACGCCCTTGTGTCCTGGAACTTAAGGACGCAGGGTGTACCTGTATGCCCTGGTCTCTTTACCAGGGTTTGAAGTGGTACCAGCTGAGCACACTTTAAATCCGGTGGGTCCCGACTGCAATTTAGCACCCAGGACCCAGGGTTAATGCTGGGCACTGCTGGTTGGGCCGATGCCTGGCATTAACCCTTTAGATGCCGCAATCAAAGTTGATTGCGGCCTGGCTGCTCAGCGGAGCTGATCGGGACCATCGCAGTGAAACCGCCATGTCCCAATTAGCTGAGAGGATGGCAGGAGGGCCCTTACCTGCCTCCTTGCTATCCGATCGGTCTTCTGATGCTCCAGCCAGGCTTTGCAGACTGATGAAGCAGAGCACCAGTAACACTGATCAAGGCTATGCCATGGCATGCATGGTATAGCCCCCTATGGGGAAAAAAAAATAACATAAAATGTTAAAAAAAAGTTAATAAAAGTTAATTAACCCCTTCCTAATAGCGTCTAAATCCCCCCTTTCCCATTTTTTTTTAAAATAAAATAATGTAATAAAAAATAAAAATACTCATTTGGTACCACCACGTGAGTTAATGTCCAGACTATTAAAATATAAGGTTAGCTAAACCACACAGTCGATAGCGTACACATAAAAAAATACTAAAATTGTCCAAAATGTAATAAAAAGTGATTCAAAAGTCCCATCAAAACAAAAATGGTATTGATAAAAACTACAGATCACGTCACAAAAAATGTGCCATCATATAGCCCTGTATGCAGAAAAATGAAAAAGTTATAGGGGTCAGAAGATGACAAATTTAAACATACCGATTTTGGTGCAGTTAAATATAATTTTTTTAAGTAGTAAAATAAAATAAAACCTACATATTTTGGGTATCTTCATATCTTTGAAACTGTATGGAACTACAGAAAAAAGATAAATGTCATGATTCGGCTGGCTGGAGGTGGATCCTCTGTGCCAGAGAGGGATTGGCGTGGACCGTGCTGGTGGATCGGTTCTAAGTTGCTACTGGTATTCACCAGAGCCCGCCGCAAAGCGGGATGGTCTTGCAGCGGCGGTAGCAACCAGGTCGTATCCACCAGCAACGGCTCAACCTCTCTGACTGCTGAAGATAGGCGCGGTACAAGGGAGTAGACAAGAGCAAGGTCGGACGTAGCAGAAGGTCAGGGCAGGCAGCAAGGATCGTAGTCAGGGGCAACGGCAGGAGGTCTGGAACACAGGCTAGGAACACACAAGGAAACGCTTTCACTGGCACAATGGCAACAAGATCCGGCGAGGGAGTGCAGGGGAAGTGAGGTATAAATAGGGAGTGCACAGGTGAACACACTAATTAAGCCAGCTGCGCCAATCAGTGGCGCAGTGGCCCTTTAAATTGCAGAGACCCGGCGCGCGCGCGCCCTAAGGAGCGGGGTCGCGTGCGCCGGGACAAGACCGACGGAGAGCGAGTCAGGTACGGGAGCCGGGATGCGCATCGCGAGCGGGCGCCTCCCGCATCGCGAATCGCATCCCGGCTGAGAGAGGTATTGCAGCGCACCCGGTCAGCAGGTCTGACCGGGGCGCTGCAAATGCGAGGATGTTGCGAGCACTCCGGGGAGGAGCGGGGACCCGGAGCGCTCGGCGTAACAGTACCCCCCCCTTGGGTCTCCCCCCTCTTCTTGGAGCCTGAGAACCTGAGGATAAGACTTTTGTCTAGGATGTTGTCCTCAGGTTCCCAGGATCTCTCTTCTGGACCACAGCCTTCCCAATCCACCTAGAAATTTTTTTTCCCTCTGATCGTCTTGGAGGCCAGAATCTCCTTCACGGAGAAGACGTCAGAAGAACCGGAAACAGGAGTGGGAGAAACAAGTTTGGGAGAGAAGCGGTTAATGATGAGTGGTTTAAGGAGAGAGACATGGAAGGCATTGGGAATACGAAGAGAAGGAGGAAGAAGGAGTTTGTAAGAGACAGGGTTAATCTGGCACAAGACTTTGAAAGGACCAAGATAGCGTGGTCCCAGTTTGTAACTGGGGACACGAAAGCGGACATATTTAGCGGAGAGCCATACCTTGTCTCCGGGAGCAAAAATGGGGGGAGTTCTTCTTTTCTTATCGGCAAACCTTTTCATGCGGGATGAAGCCTGTAAAAGAGAATTTTGGGTCTCTTTCCATATGGTGGAAAGATCACGAGTCACTTCATCCACAGCGGGCAAACCAGAGGGCAAGGGAGTAGGGAGGGGGGGAAGAGGGTGACGGCCGTACACCACGAAAAATGGGGACTTAGCAGAAGATTCGGAGACTCTGAAGTTGTATGAGAATTCGGCCCATGGTAGAAGATCTGCCCAGTCATCCTGGCGGGAGGAAACAAAATGCCGTAAATAGTCACCCAGGACCTGGTTAATTCTTTCTACTTGCCCATTGGATTGGGGATGATAAGAAGTAGAGAAGTTTAATTTAATCTTGAGCTGTTTACAGAGGGCCCTCCAGAATTTAGACACGAATTGGACGCCTTTATCCGAGACGATCTGCGTGGGCAAACCGTGAAGACGAAAAATGTGTACAAAAAATTGTTTTGCCAACTGAGGCGCTGAAGGAAGACCAGGAAGAGGAATAAAATGTGCCATCTTGGAAAATCGATCAACGACCACCCAAACAACTGTGTTGCCACGGGATGGGGGTAAGTCTGTAATAAAGTCCATACCAATCAGTGACCAAGGCTGTTCGGGGACAGGCAGAGGATGAAGGAGACCAGCAGGCTTCTGGCGAGGAGTCTTATCCCGGGCACAGACAGTACAGGCCCGCACAAAATCAACAACATCCGTCTCCAGAGTCGGCCACCAATAGAAACGAGAGATGAGTTGCAAGGATTTTTTGATGCCCGCATGGCCTGCGAGGTGGGAGGAGTGTCCCCATTTGAGAATCCTGAGACGCTGGCGTGGAGAAACAAAGGTCTTCCCTGGAGGAGTTTGCCTGATGGAGGCTGGAGAAGTGGAGATCAGACAGTCAGGAGGAATGATGTGTTGCGGAGAGAGCTCTACTTCCGAGGCATCCGAGGAACGAGAGAGGGCATCGGCCCTAATGTTCTTGTCGGCAGGGCGAAAATGAATTTCAAAGTTAAAACGGGCAAAGAACAACGACCACCTGGCCTGGCGAGGGTTCAGCCGTTGGGCAGACTGGAGATAGGAGAGATTCTTGTGATCAGTGTATATGATAACTGGAAATTTTGATCCCTCCAGCAGATGCCTCCATTCCTCAAGCGCCAATTTAATGGCCAGTAGTTCTCGATCCCCGATGGAGTAGTTTCTCTCCGCCGGAGAGAAGGTCCTAGAAAAAAACCCACAAGTAACAGCATGCCTGGAAGAATTTTCTTGTAGAAGGACAGCTCCAGCTCCCACTGAGGAGGCATCTACCTCCAATAGGAAGGGTTTAGATGGGTCAGGTCTGGAGAGCACGGGAGCAGAAGAAAAGGCAGACTTGAGATGTTTAAATGCGTCTTCCGCTTGGGGAGACCAGGACTTGGGATTGGCATTTTTCTTGGTTAAAGCCACGATAGGAGCCACAATAGTGGAAAAGTGTGGAATAAATTGTCTGTAATAATTGGCGAACCCCAAAAAACGTTGGATAGCACGGAGTCCAGAGGGGCGTGGCCAATCTAAGACGGCAGAGAGTTTATCTGGGTCCATTTGTAGTCCCTGGCCAGAGACCAAGTATCCTAGGAAAGGAAGAGATTGACATTCAAACAGACATTTCTCCATTTTGGCATAAAGTTGATTGTCTCGAAGTCTCTGAAGAACCATGCGGACATGCTGGCGGTGTTCTTCTAAGTTGGCAGAAAAAATCAGAATATCGTCCAGATAAACCACAACACAGGAATATAAGAGATCACGAAAAATTTCATTAACAAAGTCTTGGAAGACAGCAGGGGCGTTGCACAGGCCAAAGGGCATGACCAGATACTCAAAGTGTCCATCTCTGGTGTTAAATGCAGTCTTCCATTCGTCCCCCTCCCTGATGCGGATGAGATTATAAGCACCTCTTAAGTCCAGTTTGGTAAAGATGTGGGCACCTTGGAGGCGATCAAAGAGTTCCGAGATAAGAGGTAGGGGGTAGTGGTTCTTTACCGTGATTTTATTAAGTCCGCGGTAATCAATGCAAGGACGTAGGGAGCCATCTTTTTTGGACACAAAAAAAAAATCCAGCTCCGGCAGGAGAGGAGGATTTGCGGATAAACCCCTTTTTTAAATTTTCCTGGATGTACTCTGACATGGCAAGAGTCTCTGGAGCAGACAGAGGATAAATTCTGCCCCGGGGTGGAGTAATACCCGGGAGGAGGTCAAAGGACAGTCATAAGGCCTGTGAGGAGGTAAAGTCTCAGCTTGCTTTTTGCAAAACACGTCAGCATAGTCCATATAAGCCTTAGAAAGAGCGGTTACAGGGGGAACCACAGGGTCACGGCAGGGAGTACTGGGAACCGGTTTAAGACAGTCCTTGAAACAAGAAGTACCCCAGTTCTTGATTTCTCCTGTGGACCAATCAAGGGTTGGGGAATGGCGTTGAAGCCACGGCAATCCAAGAAGAATTTCGGAAGTGCAGTTGGAGAGGACCAAAAATTCAATTTTTTCGTGATGAGGTCCGATGCACATTAGGAGAGGTTCCGTGTGGTAACGCACGGTACAGTCCAATCTTTCATTGTTAACAGAATTGATGTAGAGGGGTCTGGCGAGACTGGTCACCGGGATGTTGAACCTGTTGATGAGGGAGGCCAAAATAAAATTTCCTGCAGATCCGGAATCCAAGAAGGCCATAGTAGAGAAGGAGAAGGTAGAGGAAGATATCCGCACAGGCACAGTAAGGCGTGGAGAAGCAAGAGTTGACATCAAGAACTGTCTCACCTTTGTGCGGAGTCAGCGTACGTCTTTCCAGGCGGGGAGGACGGATAGGACAATCCTTCAAGAAGTGTTCGGTACCGGCACAGTACAGGCACAGATTCTCCATGCGGCGTCGTGCCCTCTCTTGAGGTGTCAAGCGAGACCGGTCAACTTGCATAGCCTCCACGGCGGGAGGCACAGGAACGGATTGCAGAGGACCAGAGGAGAGAGGAGCCGGGGAGAAAAAACGCCTCGTGCGAACAAAGTCCATATCCTGGCGGAGCTCCTGACGCCTTTCGGAAAAACGCATGTCAATGCGGGTGGCCAGATGAATAAGTTCATGCAGGTTAGCAGGAATTTCTCGTGCGGCCAGCACATCTTTAATGTTGCTGGATAGGCCTTTTTTAAAGGTCGCGCAGAGGGCCTCATTATTCCAGGATAATTCGGAGGCAAGAGTACGGAATTGGATGGCGTACTCGCCAACAGAAGAATTACCCTGGACCAGGTTCAGCAGGGCAGTCTCAGCAGAAGAGGCTCGGGCAGGTTCCTCAAAGACACTTCGAATCTCCGTGAAGAAGGAGTGTACAGAGGCAGTGACGGGTCATTGCGGTCCCAGAGCGGTGTGGCCCATGACAGAGCTTTCCCAGACAGAAGGCTGACTACGAAAGCCACCTTAGACCTTTCAGTAGGAAACTGGTCCGACATCATCTCCAAGTGCAGGGAACATTGCGAAAGAAAGCCAAGGCAAAACTTAGAGTCCCCATCAAATTTATCCGGCAAGGATAATCGTAGGCCGGAAGCGGCCACTCGCTGCGGAGGAGGTGCAGGAGCTGGCGAAGGAGATGATTGCTGAAGCTGTGGTAGTAGCTGCTGTAGCATCACGGTCAGTTGAGACAGCTGGTGGCCTTGTTGCGCTATCTGTTGCGACTGCTGGGCGACCACCGTGGTGAGGTCGGCGACAACTGGCAGTGGGACTTCAGCGGGATCCATGGCCGGATCTACTGTCACGATTCGGCTGGCTGGAGGTGGATCCTCTGTGCCAAAGAGGGATTGGCGTGGACCGTGCTGGTGGACCGGTTCTAAGTTGCTACTGGTATTCACCAGAGCCCGCCGCAAAGCGGGATGGTCTTGCAGCGGCGGTAGCAACCAGGTCGTATCCACCAGCAACGGCTCAACCTCTCTGACTGCTGAAGATAGGCGCGGTACAAGGGAGTAGACAAGAGCAAGGTCGGACGTAGCAGAAGGTCAGGGCAGGCAGCAAGGATCGTAGTCAGGGGCAATGGCAGGAGGTCTGGAACACAGGCTAGGAACACACAAGGAAACGCTTTCACTGGCACAATGGCAACAAGATCCGGCGAGGGAGTGCAGGGGAAGTGAGGTATAAATAGGGAGTGCACAGGTGAACACACTAATTAAGCCAGCTGCGCCAATCAGTGGCGCAGTGGCCCTTTAAATTGCAGAGACCCGGCGCGCGCGCGCCCTAAGGAGCGGGGCCGCGCGCGCCGGGACAAGACCGACGGAGAGCGAGTCAGGTACGGGAGCCGGGATGCGCATCGCGAGCGGGCGCCTCCCGCATCGCGAATCGCATCCCGGCTGAGAGAGGTATTGCAGCGCACCCGGTCAGCAGGTCTGACCGGGGCTCTGCAAATGCGAGGATGTTGCGAGCGCTCCGGGGAGGAGCGGGGACCTGGAGCGCTCGGCGTAACAATAAGGTGTCATTTTTACCAAAAAGTGTACTGTGTAGAAACGAAAGCCCCCAAAATTTCAAAATGACAGTTTTTTTATTTCACCCCACAAATAAGTATATTTTTTGTTATAAAATAAGTGATGTCATTACAAAGTACAATTGGTGACGCAAAAATCAATGATGATTTTTAGAAGGGGATGATTTAAAAATGAAAGTGCAAAAATGAAAATTTGCTGGGTCCTTAACCCTTTAAGGACCAAGCCCTTTTTAACCTTAAGGACCAGGCCAATTTTATTTTTGTGTTTTCGTTTTATCCTCCTTGCCTTCTAAAATCCATAACTCTTTTATATTTCCATCTACAGACCCATATAAGGGCTTTGTAATGAAACCTCTCATTTTACCATAAAATGTACGGCAATCCTAAAAAAAAAATTTTTGGTAGGAAATTTAAGTGAAAACCACAAATTTGCACATTTTGGAGGGTTCCGTTTTCACAATGTACACTTTACAGTAAAAATGACATGTGTTCTTTAGTCTGTGGGTCAATATGATTAAAATGATACCCATGGCTACATACTTTTATATTTTTGTACCGCTTAAAAAAATCTAAAACTTTTTGTACAAAAGAAGTAATCTAAAATCGCCCTATTTTGACGCCTATAACTTCTTCATTTTTCCGTATATGGGGCGGCATGCAGGCTAATTTTTTGTGCCATCATCTGTACTATTTATCGATTCCACATTTTCTATATAAAACATTTAGATCATTTTTTCCTAATAAATTTTTTAATAAAATGTCACTAAAAAGCCGCATTTTTTGTCTTTTTTTATTTTTACGTTTACGCCGTTCACCGTACGGGATCATTAACAATATATTTTGATAGTTCGGACATTTATGCATGCGGCTATACCAAATATGTTTATTTTTAAAAAATTACACTTTTTAGGGGTAAAATGGTAAAAACGGACAATTTAAATTTTTATTGGGGGAGGGGATTTTACATTTTTCAACTTTTTTTTTAACTTTTTATGTCCCCATAGGGGACTATCTATAGCAATTATTTGATTGCTAATACTGTTCTGTGATATGCATAGGACACAGCACGGATCAGTATTATCGGTGATTTTCTGCTCTGGTCTGCTCAATCTCAGACCAGAGCAGGAGACGCCGGGAGAAGGATGAAGGCAGGTGAGGGGACCTCCATCCGCCATTACAGATGATCAGATCCCTGTGGCAGCGCTGCGGTCGGTCCGATCATCTATTTTAACATGCGCACTGCCGCAGATGCCATGATGTACTGATCACGGCATCTGAGTGGTTAATGGCGGACATCGGTGGTGAACGCGGATGTCGGCCATTACCGGCGGGTCCCCAGCTGCTGCTAGCAGCCGGAACTTGCCGTGTATGACGCGCGCACCGCTCCGATGCTAGTGGTCATACACAGGACCTAAACGTACGTTCTGGTGCGCTAAGTACCGCTGCATCAGGACGTACATTTATGTCTGTGGTCGTTAAGGGGTACTCCAGTGGGAAACATGTTTTTAAAATCAACTGGTGCCAAAATGCTTAACAGATTTGTAAATTACTTCTATTTCAAAATCTTAATCCTTCCAGTACTTACCTGCTGTATGCTCCACAGAAAGCTATTTTCTTTTTGAATGTCTGACCACAGTGCTCTCTGCTGACACCTTTCTCCATGTCAGAAGCTGTCCAAAAAAGGAGAGGTTTGCTATGTGAATTTGCTCCTGCTTTTGACAGTTCCTGAGACAGACAGAGGTGTCAGCAGAAAGCATTGTAGTTAGACAGAAAAGAAAAGAACTTCCTCTGGAGCATACAGCAGCTGATAAGTACTGGAAGGATTAAGATTTTAATTAGAAGTAATTTACAAATCTGTTTAACTTTCTGGCACCAGTTGATAAAAAAAAAAAAAAAAAAATATATATATATATATATATATATATATATATAAAAAAAAAAATATATATATATATATATATATATATATATATATTCCACTGGAGTACTCCTTTAAGGCCAAAAGGAGCTGAGTCCTTAATACTGTAATACTGTAAATATCCTCTGCCTTAGACTTGTAAATATGCTCTTTTATCAGTGTTGTTTATTGTCAGGGACATTGTATTCCAAATTGTCATGCTCCTGGCTTGTTTTGGGAGCCCTGTGTAGTATGGCAAGTGGGCAGGAGCTGCTTTTCATGACACCACTTGGAGGAGACTTCCAGGTTGTTGTTGTTTGTTGCTGCTAACAGAAGAGATCTTGATGATGTAAGACATCTGTTGTAACCCAGGGTCACTCCATGTCCCAAAGAATTCCAAGTGGGGCTGAGATTGCAAAGCTAGTAGTGAGCTAGAGCTGGAACAAGGGGTGTGAGGAAACAACATATTGGTGAACAAATATACTCTACCGGGAACCACAAATATACATTAGAGACATAGGAGGTTCATTGCTTTCCAAATGGCAGTACACGTGGTATCTATCACAGCAAACCCCAACCCAACTCTCTACTGATGATGAACTACTAGCTTTGCAATCTCAGCCCCACCTTAGAATTGGTGCTGTCTGCATTGTGTCTCTGGTTTTCTTGACAACTTAAAGGGGTACTCCACCCCTAGACATCTTATCCCCTATCCAAAGGATAGGGGATAAGATGTCTGATGGCGGGGGTCCCGCCACTGGGGACCCCTAAAATACTACCATGTGGCACCCATCTGTAACGGCTTCTGGAACCGCTGGAGGCCCTCAGGCTAATACCATCCCGACCACGAGAAAGGAAGATTGTGACGTTACGACTCAGCCCCCGTGTGACGTCACACCCGCCCCCTCAATGCAAGTCTATGGGAGGGGGCATGACAGCTGTAGACTTGCATTGATGGGGTGGGTGTGACGGGGGTCCCCAGTGGCGGGACCCCCGCCATCAGACATCTTATCCCCTATCCCTTGGATGTCTAGGGGTGGAGTACCCCTTTAAATCATGTTTCGAGGCTTGTATAAATATATGACATTGACTAACAGTTTGACTACTAGAGAGACAGATATTTTCCGTCTGGAAAAAAGCTATTTTACATATCTTTCCCAGGGAGCATTGCCCTAAAGATTTCCTTCTTACTGAATCTCCTCAAGCAATGCAGTAATATATTTATAACATACATGGAACCATTTAAAAATACATGAATACATTACTGAGTTTACAAATATAATTTAAGTTTATTCGTTAAGTTTTTATTTATTACATTTTGAGTTCACATTTCCATATAACACTCACAGAAAACAATAAGGGTTGGAATACACTAATGGGATAAACTTATACATCTATATCAATCATAAAATAGCCTGAATGATCAGCATTATGGAATATTAACACATTAATGTAAAATACTTAAAATAAAGAATCATCTAGAAGATACGCACTGTTCTAATTGAGAATATTTTATAATTTTTTCCCCCTAAGACAAAGCTGTTGAGGATACTCTACATTGCAATAAAAATGCATGTCAATGTGTAATTTTAGGATGAGAACCATGGGTACCCATAACAGATGACACATTGGGCTTAGTTTCTTATTCAGCTAGATGTCAGCGGGGGCACTCCCGACCATCTGTGTTCTATAAATTACAGTTATACCAGCTCATGCAGCTTGTAAATCACCAGTGAACAGGCTTCACCTTGTCACACACTACATGAACCCTGTTGTATATTCCAATAAACTCCCATAAACCTCATGATATAAACTCAGAATTACATTTCTGTTGCATTTAGATTAGTGTTACTTTCTTCCCTTTCTGGATTTCTTGCCTTGTAATGCTTCCCATAATGCAATAAATGTTTCCAATTTTTTAAGGATTTTTGTTTAGATCTCTTATTGAAATTCTACCATTGCTATTAGATCCACAGCTACGGATTTACATATTGCAAGGTCAGGGATGACATTATCTATATAGAGGGAGGATACATATAGTCGTTCATAAAGAAATGATTTTGAGAGATTTGTTACTGCAAAGTGGTTTATTCTCTTCACTGGTCGATTCAATAGTTATTATTAAAGTGGTATTCCAGCTCTATACATCGCAGGGGACCCCCGCGATCTCGGTGCAGCCCCCGGCATTCTGTGCCGGGCGCTGCCTCTAAGATGGGGGATGTGACGTCATGGCCATGCTCTCCTAGTGAAGTCATGCCATGGGAGTCCCCAGTGGCAGGATACATTTGCGATCATACATCTTATCCCCTATGCTTTGGATAGGGGATAAAATGTATAGAGCCGGAATACCCCTTTAAGGAGAAATATGTTTAGCTTTAATATTGTTGGGTAACCCCCATTTTCGAATGAAACTAACAACCTGCTAAAATGTTCCATGTAAATGAATGATCAACCATATTCCATGGGGGTTTCATCAAAGTTGGAGCCACGTTTGCTCAAAGACGTGATCCTGGGATGGGGAACCACCTCTATAATGCTCATGTGGCTAAATAAAAAATACAGAGAGACCTTGATGATGTGAGATATCTGTTGTCACCAAGGGTCATCGCATGACCCAGAGACAGCACAATTTCCAAGTGGGGCTGAGACTGCAAAGCTAGCCATCAGCCAGAGCTGGACCAAGAGGTGTTAGGAAAGAACATATTGGTGAATCATATTGGTGAGCAAAGGAAGGTCTACAACAAATATACTTTGCAGACTTAGGAGGATCATTGCTTTCCAAATGGCAGTACACGTGGTATCTACCGCATTTTTCGCCATATAAGACACACTTTTTCTTCCCCAAAACTGGGGGAAAGGGGGGAAAAGTTGGTGCATCTTATACGGCAAATAGACATTAAAACCTGTCCTATCGCGGTGGTCCCTGCGGCCATCAACGGCCGGGACCCGCGGCTAATACAGGATTTCACTGATCGCGGTGATGCCCCCGTATTAACCCTTCAGACGCAGAGATCAAAGCTGACCGCCGTGTCTGAAGCGAAAGTGACACTAACCCGGATGCTCAGTCGGGCTGTTCGGGGCGTCTCGAACAGCTTACAGGACAACGGGAGGGACCTTACCTGCCTCCTCGGTGTCTGCTCCGTGCCGGGATCCCCTGCATGGCCGGCGTTCTCCTTCGTCGTCATCACGTCGTTGTCCATGCCGTCCCGTCATCCAATAGGAGCGGCGTGCTTAGCGACGTGTAAGCGACGACGGAGAGAGAGGATACCCGGCAGTAGAGACGTTCCGGAGCGACGGGGACACCACTCCTGGCATGCCCGGACAGCCAACGGCTGGAGTTTTGCAATATCTGGAGGTCCGCAGGATGAAAGTTCAGAATCTTTTTTTTCTAGATTTTCATCCTTTAAAATTGGGTGCGTCTTATATGCCGGAGTGTCTTATATGGCGAAAAAAACGGTACCACAGCAAACCCCAACCCAACTCTCTACTAATGATGAACTAAACCTTAGAAATGGTGCTGACTGCATTGTGTCTCTGGTTTTCATGACAACTTAAATCATGTTTCGAGGCTTGTTTAAATATATGACATTTGCTAACAGTTTGACAACTAGGGAGACAGATATTTTCCGTCTGGAAAAAAAGCTATTTTACATATCTTTCCCAGGAAGCATTGCCCTAAAGATTTCCTACTTACTGAATCTCCTCAAGCAATGCAGTAATATATTTATAACATACATGGAACCAGTTAAAAATACATGAATACATTACTGAGTTTACAAATATAATTTAAGATTATTCATTAAGGGGGAGATTTATCAAAACCTGTGCAGAGTAAAACTTGCCCAGTTGTCTATAGCAACCAATCAGCTTGCTTCTTTCATTTTTAGGAAGGCCTGTGAAAAATGAAAGAAGTGATCTGATTGGTTGCTATGGGCAACTGGACAACTTTACCTCTTCACAGGCCTTGATAAATCTCCCCCGTATACGTCTTTATTTATTACATTTTGATTTCCCATTACTATATACCACTGAATCAATGGTTTATGGAGCTACTCTTACAGTGCAACTACCTATTTTGCCTCATAGGAGGGGGTTCTTAGGTCCTTATGTCCAATTACAATATATGGACAGGGGGTTGTCTTGATGAGACCGATACAATATAAATGTAAAGATATGTATGTCTTTAAGATAAAATTTAATAGATGTATTGATCTAAAGTAAATCTTGCAGTTAGTTCTATTTATCTAGTTAGATAGATTTATAGGTTGCTACAATTTAATTAACATCAATGACATAAATAAAGGCAATAAGGGGTCTACACATTTTCCGCTGTATACACTTTAAAATTCACTGCCAATTTTGACTTCCCTTTTTTTTATTCTTGGAGATTAAAGATCTTATAACATTTTTAACAGCCTATTCCAGTAGTTTTTCTTCTTTTGGCAAATATGATGGCATAAATATTTTTGCTTGTTGCTGGGCCTTTGGTTGCTGTTTTCATTATCTGCTTACTCAGCCATATTTGTGTCAAATAAATCTGCCAACAGTGAAGTGCTATTGAACCAAGGCCTATAGTGTCCAATGCCAAGTCTATGAAAAACGATTGACAAGCTGTATATAGCACAGCTGTATAGGTTGGAAGTATAGCAGGGAGCTTTAAGGAGGATCCATCATGGAGAGACTCTGGCTTATCGATGTGTTTATGGAACTTAATCCTAATGGCAATTCCTTTTTAAGATATATTGGATTTAATAATGTTTCATATGGTAACTTACTGTTCTGATTAGCCCTAGAAGGAAATAAAGCAGGTTAAATAGGAGAGAACAGCCTCAGTGGTTGTCTATTACACTGTTCATTTATCAGTAGGTTTATTGTCCAATACATTTTTAACTATAATTTGTTTTTTTAATTGTATTATTAATTTTTATATGAAAGACAACATCTTTTAAACCTTAAAGGGGTACTCCAGTGGAAAACAATTTATATATATATGTAATTCCAGAAAGTTCAACAGATTTGTAAATTAATTCTATTAAAAAATCTTAATGCTTCCAGTACTTTTCAGCTGCTGTATGTTCCACAGGAAGTTCTTTTATTTTTGAATTTATTTTCTGTATGACCACAGTGCTCTCTGCTGACACCTCTGTCCATGTCAGCAACTGTCCAGAGCAGGAGCAAATCCCCATAGTAAACCTAGAGGCGTCAGCAGAGAGCACTGTGGTCATATAGAAAGTAAATTCAAAAGAAAAGAACTTCCTGTGCAGCATACAGCAGCTGATAAGTATTGGAAGGAGTAAGATTTTTCGATGGAAGCAATTTACAAATATGTTTAACTTTCCGGCACCAGTTGATTTAAAAAAAAAAAAAAAAATGCTTTCCACCAGAGTACCCTTTTTTAACAATAACAACCAAACAAAAAATAGAGGAAAACACTTGAAAATGTATTCAGCTTTCAACTTTTTTTTTTTTTTTTTTGATAATCAGTCTTTACTGGTTACACCTTTCATATTTTTTGTCTTTTTTTTTTTTTTTTTTTTTTTAAGATTAAGCCAATAGGACACAATATGCAATAGGGCAATAGGTCACAATATGCAAATTAGCTTATCTCAAATTCCCCTTTTGTCCAAAAGACACCTGCCGGTGTCCAGGATTGATTTCTTGTCCCCATTTCCTGAAGTTCCTGAAGAGAAACCTAATGACCACAAACACCTTCCCTAGACCTATAGGGGGACATCCCATAACGGCACTGTACCTTAAAAAGTCCTTGTGACAGAAAAAAAGTAAAAGTGAACGCACAGTGACAATATGCATTAAATGAATCAGATGTGGGCCATGAAATACAGTATGAATATTGGGCCGGATCTATAAAATTTTCTTGCAGCCTGCAGCAAGAAGGTCAGGAAACTAAAGGTGTGTGCAAAGTGCCATCACTCAAGTGGGATCTCACCCCCAAGTGAGTTCAGGCCCCATGAGGTCACCACTTCCTGGCCTATTACCCTACCCTGATAGTCTGACCAGAGGGTCAGGTTGACCTCGGGGTAGCAGTTGGGCCAGCCCAGTTATCTGAAGCTCCCCCACTGTGTGTGGCCAGCCTGTCTCAGTGTCACTGAAAGGAACAGATATTACACTTGACCTTAGCTTTCTTGCTCCTTCATCAGTACAATGCAAGGTATTTTTTGGCTAGAGAGAAGCCTTACTTTTGTGGGTACTGATTGAAGATATCAAATGACATATGGAGTCAATGCTTCATGGAGAAGTGACAAAACAATCTCGTTCTTCTCTCATTCTCATCAAAACAGAGTAATATACCGAATGCAGCTTAGCATGGTAGCAATTAACCCCTTAACGACCACGAACATAAAGGTACGCCCTGGTGCGGCGGTACTTATTTACATCCTGTGTATGACTGCGAGCATCGGAGCGGTGCTCGTGTCATACACGGCAGGTTCTGGCTGCTAGCAGCAGATGGGGACCCGCTGGTAATGGCAGAAATCCGCAATCGCGTGGATGTCTACTAATAACCCCTCAGATGCCGTTATCAGTACAGATCACAGCATCTGCGGCAGTGCGCATGTTAACCCCTTAAGGACCCGGGGTTTCTCCGTTTTTGCATTTTCGTTTTTTCCTCCTTGCCTTTAAAAAATCATAACTCTAATAATTTTGCACCTAAAAATCCATATGATGGCTTATTTTTTGCGCCACCAATTTTACTTTGTAATGATATCAGTCATTTTACCCAAAAATCTATGGAGAAACGGAAAAAAAATAATTGTGAGACAAAATTGAAAAAAAATACACTGTTTTGTAAGTTTTGGGGGCTTCCGTTTCTACGTAGTACATTTTTCGGTAAAAATGACACCTTATCTTTATTCTGTAGGTCCATACAATTAAAATGATACTCTACTTATATAGGTTTGATTTTGTCGTACTTCTGGAAAAAATCATAACTGCATGCAGGAAAATTAATACATTTAAAATTGTCATCTTCTGACCCCTATAATTTTTTAATTTTTCTGCGTATGGGGCGGTATGAGGGCTCATGTTTTGTGCTATGATCTGAAGTTTTTAGCGGTACCATTTTTCCATTGATAGGACTTATTGATCGTGAAATAAAAAGTGATCAAAAATGCACTATTTTTGACTTTGGAATTTTTACGCCATTGACCGTGCGGTTTAATTAACTATATATTTTTATAATTCGGACATTTCCGCATGCGGCGATACCATATATGTTTATTTTTATTTACAATGGTTTTATTTTATGGGAAAAGGGGGGTGATTCAAACTTTTAATAGGGGAGGTGTTAAATGATCTTTATTCACTTTTTTTTAACTTTTTTTTGCAGTATTATAGCTCCCATAGGGGGCTATAACACTGCACACACTGATCTTTTACATTGATCAGTGGTTTCTCATAAGAAACCACTGATCGATGATTCTGCCGCTTGACTGCTCATGCCTGGATCTCAGGCTTCTCGAGCAGACCCGAGCAGACGATCACCTATAATACTGATGAGTGCTATGCCCTATCCATAGCACTGAACAGTATTAGCAATGAAATGATTGCTATAGATAGTCCCTTATGGGGACATAAAAAGTGTAAAAAAAAAGTTGAAAAATGTAAAAATGAAAAGTAAAAAAAAAATGTGAAAATCCCCTACCCCAATAAAAATTAAAATTGTCAGTTTTTCCCATTTTACCCTCAAAAAGCGTAATTTTTTTTATAAACCTATTTGGTATCAAAATGTAAAAATATTATGTTTATTATCCCGTACAGTGAACGGCGTAAACGTAAAAATAAAAAAAGTCCAAAAATCTAAAAGTTTTATATATGCAAATGTGGTATCGAAAAAATTTACAGATGATGTCGCAAAAAATTAGCCCTCATACCGCCCTATATATGGAAAAATGAAAAAGTTATAGGTGGTCAAAATAGGGCGATTTTAGATTACTGATTTTGTACAAAAAGTTTTAGATTTTTTTTAAGCGGTACAAAAATATAAAAGTATCTAGCCATGGGTATCATTTTAATCATATTGACCGACAGAATAAAGAACACATGTCATTTTTAACATACAGTGTACAGTGTGAAAATGTGCAAAATTGTGGTTTTCATTAAAATTTCCTCCCCCAAAAAGTAGTTTTTTTGGGTTCGCCGTACATTTTGTGGTAAAATGAGAGGTTTCCTTACAAAGTACAATTGGTCACGCAAAAAACAAGCCTTATATGGATCTGTAGATGGAAATGCAAAAGAGTTATGGATTTTAGAAGGTGAGGAAGAAAAACGAAAACACAAAATTAAAATTGGCCTGGTCTTTAATGGGTTAAAACATTCCAGTTTTATATAGTGACTTATTTTTAGGCAATGCTGTATGGGAAAAAGTATGCACATCAGTATCCTCCTCTGACTTGCATCTAAGGCATCTTTTTAGCCAATTAGGATCCTGCTCTGTACTAATGAGGAGTGAGAACATTGAAACAGTTGTTTATAGATGGGTGATTCTTCCTTTTGAAGGAGAATCTGGTTTGGCTAACAAAAGATAGTTTTCTACCTTCTAGAGGAGAAGTACTTTGCATCTCTTATTATCAGTTTACTACTGATTATCAATTTACCATTATCAAACAACCACTGGTTCAAATCCATGTAAAAAAGCTCAGGTTCACCTCTTGTCCAACATATGTTACGCTGATATCATTGCCTCCATACCCTATTTGGGTAAAAAAATAGGTATTATATAAAATCTCTTGACAATAAAAATAATGTTATTGTTGAAAAATAGATCAAGAATGTGAATTTATGTTAAGGCCCATGTGGCAAGGGCATAACTGTTCACTCATTGTTGTCTAGTGGTTAAATCCACTAAAATAAACATTTACAAGTGGAAAAGGGCCAAAATGTGGCCACTAGTTGACTACGTTTTGGCCACAATGGTATACGTTGGCATCCCTTTTTTGCACAGGATGCTTTTTTCAACCAGACAGCTAGTGACAAAAAAAAAATGTGATTGGAAGGCTGGTCGGAGAAACACTGCAAGATGCATGTCCGGCCATCCGGAAACCCAATTTAGATGCCGGATTAATCTAAACTGTTTTACTCAAATGACTGGGATCAGTTCAATGATCAGTTTCCCTCTGACATTTTTTCAACAGCACCATTAATCTTTTTGAATTGAAGATGTTGACTATAAGTATTTAGTATAGTCATCATCCAAACTGTGTTATATAAATATACACCAATGTACTGTATGCATACTGTATGTACATATATCCAACAAGAACCCAGTGCTCTGCATTAACATAAGGGAATGTGGTTAATCACTAGAGGAATGTTTATTTGTCCTAAAAAAAAAATTTCTGTACTTTTTAACACTGTGTCCAGATAAACTGACTTTTACAATGTCTGTTTTTTGTCATTTTGAGAGTACTGTCATCACATTACAGTTGCTCTTTAGGCAGCTTTAGATATACGTTAGAGTAGCTATGACTGAATTGTTGTATATAAGTTTCATATGCTGGATTTTTTTTTTCTTCTGCATAATTTTTTCACTATAATTAGAATGAGAGGATGAGTTCTTCCTTTATATTACCTCTGCTGCTCCCTCTCCCTTCTCATAGCATGACTCCTAAGCAGAACCCCATTATATCAGTGGAACCAGCTAACTCTACCCCTTATTTATGAGGTTTCTGAAAATTTAGGGTGCTGTCACATAGGTCTGGCAATCTGGCTCAGTCAACTGGCCACAAGGGATGCCACAACTGATGCCACAGTGTGCATCAGTTGTCTATGGTCCAGTGCACAGGTATTTTATCCGGAGAAATGCTGCAAGAAGCATTCCCTTATCCAGTGTATCCAACGATCTGGCATCTCAACTAAAACCCATTTTAATCTAAACCAGTGATGTCGAACCTATGGCATGCGTGCGATCCCCCTCTGTGGGATTGCGGCCATAGTTCGCCATCAGCCCATTCTGGACATCCCTGTGTCCCGAAAGATCTTTTCGGGACACAAGAATGCCCCGGTTACCTTTCTGCGGCCCCACATTAACTTTAAAAACGCAGGGGCCACCGGGAGGTAGCGCACGCAGTGACATCACTGACGTCCCGTGCATGCGCCCATAGCAACAGCAGAGTGGAGCAGCGAAGAGGAGGTCGTGCGCGCATGGTAAGTTACCTGTATGTTGCACGTCATCTTCAGTGTTTCGACCACCACTCCTCTGGTCCTGGGACCTACTGATATGGCCTGTAGGCCATAGCAGTAGATTGCGACCCCGGACCGGAGGAGTGGTGGTCGGAACACTGAAGTGGGGCAGTACACAGGCATACAGCATCCAGCCATACATTATATATGACTGAAGGCTGTATTTCTGTGGGGGAGCTATACTGCACCTAATGTGGGGGAACTATACTGCACCTAATGTGGGGGAACTATACTGCAACTTATATGGGGAAACTATACTGCACCTAATGTAGGGGAACTATACTGCGTCTAATGTGGGGGAACTATACTGCACCTAATGTGGGGGAACTATACTGCAACTTATATGGGGAAACTATACTGCACCTAATGTAGGGGAACTATACTGCGTCTAATGTGGGGGAACTATACTGCACCTAATGTGGGGGAACTATACTGCACCTAATGTGGGGGAACTATACTGCAACTTATATGGGGAAACTATACTGCACCTAATGTAGGGGAACTATACTGCGTCTAATGTGGGGGAACTATACTGCACCTAATGTGGGGGAATACTGCACCTAATGTGGGAAAACTACACTGCGCCTAATGTGGGGAAACTATACTGCATCTAATGTGGGGGAATTATACTGCATCTAATGTGGGGGAACTATACTGCATCTAATGTGGGGGAACTATACTGCACCTAATGTTGGGGAACTATACTGCACCTAATGTGGGGAACTACACTGCACCTAATGTGGCGGAACTATACTGCACCTAATGTGGGGGAACTATACTGTACCTAATGTGGGGGAACTACACTGCACCTAATGTGGAGGAACTATACTGCACCTAATGTGGGGGAATTATACTACACCTAATGTGGGGGAACTATACTGCACCTAATGTGGGAAAACTAAACTGTACCTAATGTGGGGAAACTATACTGCATCTAATGTGGGGGAACTATACTGCATCTAATGTGGGGGAAGTATACTGCATCTAATGTGGGGGAACTATACTGCACCTAATGTGGGGGAACTATACTGCACCTAATGTGGGGGAACTATACTGCACCTAATATGGGGAAACTATACTGCATCTAATGTGGGGGAACTATACTGCATCTAATGTGGGGGAACTATACTGCACCTAATGTGGGGAACTATACTGCACCTAATGTGGGGGAACTATACTGCACCTAATGTGGGGGAACTATACTGTACCTAATGTGGGGAACTATAGTGCACCTAATGTGGGGAGCTATACTGCACCTAATGTGGGGGAGCTATACTGCACCTAATGTGGGGGAACTATACTGCACCTAATGTGGGGGGAACTACAACCTAATTTGGGGGAACTATACAGCACCTAATGTGGGGGAACTATACAGCACCTGATGTGGGGGAACTATAGTGCACCTAATGTGGGGGAACTGTACTGCACCTAATGTGGGGGAACTACAACCTAATGTGGGGGGACTTATACTGCCAACATAATGTGGGGGAACTGTGCTGCCAATCTAATGTGGGGGAACTACAACCTAATGTGGAGGAACTATAAACTATCAATAAAAAAAAAAAAAAAGTTATGATCATTGAACTCTGTTCTTCTTTTAAAACAAAAGATATTAATTAGTTTTTGCAACTGTATGAGTTGTTTTTTCTAAACTTAAACCTCAGTATTCTGATTTAACTGCTGTACTGGCACTTTGAGGAAAAAAAAGTTGGCGTGCATTACAGTTTGGGCACTCGGATATAAAAGGTTCGCCATCGCTGATCTAACAGTTGTAATCCGTTCAAACATTAATTTGCCTCAGTTGTTTCGAGTCTATTTTATAATAAGATTTACTACAAGGTTTATTGATTTAAGAGTTTTCTAACAGTCACATGCAGGGAAAAGGGACTACAGGCTGCTTTGGTAGGACTGTCTAAAGAATATGGTGGCCTCCTGAGTGTCCCTGACACATGATGTTGGGGGACAGAAGGGTCTGAGTGGAAGTATCATCAAAAACAACACCAATAGATCTATTAAATGCTGGACTTGAACAACATTCCATGGACCCTGTTGACTTGAATGGGGTCAGTCAGGTTTCCAGCATGGTGTACTGCACTATTTTGCCTGGTATTTTTCATGTAAACTGCAAGGCATGCACTAAATGAAGGTTTGAACCCCCAGCCTAAAAAGAGATATCAAATGTTTCATGTTCCGTGTACCACGGATTTATGCAATGCAATTACAATACGTATGTTACGGAGCTGGATGTGGATCCTCTAACCTGTGAGGCTGATGACTCGGACCGTATCGGGGAGCGGAGTCTAAGGTACCGCTGGTCTTCCACAGAGCCCCCGCAAGGCAGGATGGGCTTACAGCAGCAGGGGACCCCCAGGTCGCTACCCCGACAGCTGGGCAAGGTGAGGTACCGAAGGATAAGGCAGTAGTTTAGTCAGAAGTAGCAGAAGGTCAAGGCAGGCGGCAAAGGTGCAAAGTCAAATAACGTAGCGGGAAGGTCTGGATACACTGATAAGGCAAACAGGCAATAGGGAACACTTAATCTCAGGCTAGGGACACTGAAAATCTTGCAGGTAAGTATGGGAGGGGCAGGAGCTTTATAATGTAGTGACAGGTGTGACAGTAATTATGGGCGTACTGGCCTTTTAAATTTCAGAGCTCCAGCGCGTGCCCACTCTAGAAGTTGGGGACGCCCCCGCTGGAGCTGAGATACAGAGGTGGAGGCAGCAGCGGAGCATGGTGAGTGACTGGCTGGGATTTGCATGCGGGCGCGTCCTGCAATGCGAATCCCAGCCCCGCCGGCAGAAAGGGACACAGGGACTCTGCGCTCACGGCCGATTCTTGCGGCCGGAGCGCAGAGTGTAACAGTACTCCCCCCTTTGGTCTCCCCTCTATTTGGAGGACAAGAACTTCTGGATTAGGTCATGGTCTAGAATATTATTTTGTGACTCCCAAGACCTTTCCTCCATTCCGAATCCTTCCCAATTTACAATGAAGAAAAGTTTTCCTCTGATAAGTTTGGAGTCCAGAATTTCCTTGACAGTAAAAACATCGGGGGTACCTCAGATGGGAATAGGAGAAATGTCCTTTTTAGGGAAGCGGATATGGATGACAGGTTTCAAGAGGGAGACGCGAAAAGAATTTGGGATCCGGAGGGAGGAAGGCAGATGAAGAGAATAAGCCACTGTATTTAGACGTTTCTTGACCTTGAAAGGACCCAAATAGCGAGGACCCAGTTTATAGCAGGGTACTTTGAAGCAGATATATTTAGATGACAACCAGACTCTGTCTCCAGGAGAGAATTCGGGAGGAGAACGACTTTTCTTGTCTGCTTAAGATTCCATATGGGTCGTGGCATATAAGAGAGAGAGATGAGTCTTCTTCCAGATGGAGGTGAAATTCTGTACTAGTTCATCTGCCATAGGGACTCCGGAGGGAGAAGACAAGGGAAGGGGTGGATGTGGATGAAGTCCATAGACTAGATCGAAAGGCAAAGTCCCAGGGGATTCGTGTTAGCGCTCCGGGGAGGAGCAGGGACCCGGAGCGCTCGCGGCGTTCTCCTCTCTGCAGCGCCCCGGTCAGACCCGCTGACCGGGAGCGCTGCACTGACATTCACGATGGGGATGCAATTCGCATAGCGGGACACGCCCGCTCACGAAACGCATCCCAAGCCACTTACCCGTCCCGGTCCCCGGCTGTCACGTTCTGGCGCGCGCGGCTCCGCTCTCTAGGGCACGTGCGCGCCAGCTCTCTAAGGTTTAAAGGGCCAGTGCACCAATGAGTGGTGCCTGGCCCAATCAGCCTAATTAGCTTCCACCTGCTCCCTGTCCATATAACCTCACTTCCCCTTCACTTCCTTGCCGGATCTTGTTGCCTTGTGCCAGAGAAAGCGTTTAGTGTTGTCCAAAGCCTGTGTTCCAGATCTTCTGCTGTTGCACCTGACTACGATCCTTGCTGCCTGCCCTGACCTTCTGCTACGTCCGACCTTGCTCTTGCCTAATCCCTTGTACCATGCCTATCTCAGCAGTCAGAGAGGTTGAGCCGTTGCCGGTGGATACGACCTGGTTGCTACCGCCGCTGCAAGACCATCCTGCTTTGCGGCGGGCTCTGGTGAATACCAGTAGCAACTTAGAACCGGTCCGCCGGCACGGTCCACGCCAATCCCTCTCTGACACAGAGGATCCACCTCCAGCTTGCCGAATCCTAACAATTCGGAATCCCTATGGTTGTAAGAAAACTCGGCCCTGGGAAGTAAATTGGTCCAATCATCCTGACGAGCCGAAACATAATGACTAAGGTATCTTCCAAGACTTGGTTCACCCTTTCGACTTGTCCATTAGCGTGAGGGTGATAAGCTGATGAAAAATTGTATTTGACTTGGAGACGTGAGCACAGGGCCCTCCAGAATTTTGACACAAATTGAACTCCCGGGTCAGACACAATAGGGGTAGGCAATCCATGTAAGTGGAAGATGTGGTGGAGAAAAAGTTTAGCAAGCTGCGGTGCCGATGGTAATCCTGGCAGGGATACAAAATTAACCATTTTAGAGAATCGGTCTACTACAACCCAAATCACTGTATTGCCATCAAAGGAAGGAAGGTCGGTAATGAAGTTTACAGCAATATCGATCCAAGGTCACTCTGGAATTGGCAAAGGTTGTAGAAGTCCTGCAGGTTTGGAACGAGGGCTCTTGTCCCGGGCACAGACCGAACAGGAAAGGACCAAGTTAACAATGTCCTGGCCACCAATACTGTCGGGATATGAGTTGTAAAGATTTAGGGATACCGGCATGACCGGCCAACAATGAGGAATGACCCCATTTCAAGACTCAAAATCTGAGACGGGGAGTTACGAAAGTCTTTCCAGGAATGAGACGATTAGGAGGTATAATATGTTGAGGATGGAATTCTTGGTCTTGTACTTCGGAGGATCTAGACAGAGCATCCGCCTGAAAATTCTTCTCTGCTGGATGGAAATTAATAGAAAAGTCAAATCTGGAGAAGAACAGAGACCAGCGAGCCTGACGAGGGTTGAGAGTGGACGATGAGCAGTTTGTGGAAAGAGCAAGTTCTGGTGATCTGTATAAATAGTAATTGGATGTACAGAGCCCTCCAAGAGATGACGCCATTCTTCCAAAGCCAACTTTATAGGCAATAGCTCACAATCTTTCATGGTATAATTTCTCTCCGCAGAAGATAAGGTCTTAGAGAAAAAAACACAAGTTACAGTTCTACCTTTGGAGGACTTTTTTGTCAAAACTGCACCTGCACCAACTGAAGATGCATCCACTTCCAGAATAAAAGGCTTCCCTGGATCGGGTCTTGATAACACAGGAGCAGAAGCGAAGGTGGACTTTAATAATTGTTTGAAACCTTCTTTGGCCTCAGGAGTCCAGACTTTATGATTAGCAGTCTCTTGGTAAGCGAAACAATGGGAGCTACCAGAGTGGAGTAGTGGGGAATGAATTGCCGATAGTAATTGGCAAAGCCGAGGAAGCGCTGAATCGCTTTCAGACCAGTAGGTTGTGGCCAGTCCAGAACTGCGGATAACTTGTTGGCATCCATTTGAAGACCTTGGCTGGTAACATTATAGCCCATAAAAAGGGAGGCTAGTCTTTTCAAAAGTGCATTTCTCCAGTTTAGCATAGAGATGATTTTTGTGGAGACTCTGTAACACTTGGCGGAGGTGAGTGCGATGAGACTGGACATTGGGCGAGTAGATGAGTATGTCATCCAAATAGACAATGACACAGGAGTACAGGAGTTCATGGAAAATATCATTGACAACTCCTGGAAAACTGCTGGATCATTACAGTGTCCGAATGGCAAGATATTCGAAATGTCCATCACGAGTATTAAATGCAGTCTTCCATTCATCCCCTTCACATAAACAAATCAAATTATAGTCTCCACAAAGTTCTAGTTTAGGGAAAATCCTGTCACCTTGCAGACAATCAAATAACTCTGAGATTATAGGAGTGGGTAGCGGTTCTTTACTGTAATTTTATTCAAACCTTGGTAGTCAATGCATGGTCTCAAAGACCCGTCTTTCTTTTCCACGAAGAAGAACCTGGCTCCAGCAGGGGAAGAGGACTTTCTGATAAACTCCTTCTGAAGGTTCTCCTGGATATAATTAGACTTGGCCAGAGTTTCAGGGACTGACAAAGGGTAAATTCTGCCCCTGGGAGCAGTGATGCCGGGCAGTAAGTCAATAGGACAATTGTAGGGACGATGTGGAGGCAAAACTTCAGCTTGCTTTTCAATGAAGACATCAGCAAAGTCCTGGAGGAACGAAGGCAAACCGAACAGAGGAGAAGATGATGGTTCCAACTTAGACAAACGTATCTGAATACAGTGGCTGTTGCAATGCGGACCCAATGAAGAACTTCTCCAGTTTTCCAATCCAGCTGCGGAGTATAGAGCTGCAACCGCGGTAGGGCAAGCAGGAGAGAAGTACAATGAGGTAGTATATAGAAGGATAAGCTCTCCTTATGCAAGAGTCCGACCTGCATTTAAAACAGTTCTGTGCGATATAGCATGGTACAGTCCAGTATATCTCTGTTGACCGTTGAGATGTACAGAGGCTTTTAACAGGCAGGACACAGACAGATGATACCTATGTACTAGGGATGCATCAATAAAGTTTCCTGCTGAGCCAGAGTCCAGAAAGGCAAGAACAGAGATTATCTTTTTGGAGGGTAGAAAAAGCCGGACTGTCAAATTTAAGAGGTGGTATTCACACCTAGGGAGGCCTCTTCCACAACCCGTAGGTGCAAGCGTTCCCCTGTGACTGTGGATGCAGAGGACAATCCTTGAGGGAATTATCTGCACTGGCGCAGTATAGGCATAGATTCTTATTTCATCAGCCAGTTCTTTCCTGCAGGTTCAGCAACGTAGAAATTTGCAGTGGTTGCTGGAAGACAGGTGCCAGATGAGGAAGGCGCTGAGGTCGGGCAGACTCCCTTTCTTGGCGTAGTTCCTCATGTCACTCAGAGAAATGGATATCAATCTGGGATGCCAAGTGTATAAGTTCATTCAGGTTAGATGGCAATTCCCGGGCAGTGAGGACATCCTTGATATTACTTGATAATCCACTCTTGAAGGTAGCACAAAGAGCTTCATTATTCCATGACAACTCTGATGCCAGAGTACAAAATCGTATGGCCTACTCACCCACAGAGGAATATAAGGTGCCGCTGGTCTTCACCAGAGCCCGCCTCAAGGCAGGATGGGCTTGCTGCGGCAGGCGACACCTGCAAGACGAGGTACCAAAGGATAAGGCAGTAGCGTAGTCAGATGTAGCAGAAGGTCAAGGCAGGCGGCAAAGGTGTGAAGTCAAATAACATAGCGGGAATGTCTGGATACACGGATAAGGCAAACAGGCAATATGGAACACTTAATCTCAGGCTAGCGGCTCTGAAGATCCGGCAGGGAAGTGGGGGAGGTGCAGGAACTTTATAATGTAGTGATAGGTGTGTAATTAAATTAAATTAAATTTCAGAGCTCCAGCGTGCGCGCTCCCTAGGAGATGAAGAAGCCCGCATCAGAGTTGAGACACAGAGGAGGAGGCGGCGGCAGCGGAGCATGATGAGTGATGGTCTGGGATTCACATGCAGGCCTGTCCAGCGATGCGAAACCCAGCCCAGCCTGCAGACGAGGACACAGGGACTCTGCGCTCACGGCCGGTGCTTGTGGTTGGAGCACAAAGTGTAACAAGGTATGCTTCATAATATACATTAAATGAGAAAGAAACATATTAAAAACCCTCTTTTGTGGGAGTACGCCATCAGTGCTGTCTCGTATATACGAGTGTTTAATGTTTAAACAAAGCCTTAGTCCCCGGTCATGTCCGTTCCCTTGTTCTGGATCTCTTGGAAGTCATCCTCAGACAAAAATTTTCTGCTTGGAGATGATTTCTATGTCCAGAATAGGGAACCTATTGTGGCGCCCACCTACGCCAACATTAATATGACCGACATAGAGACGAGTCATATTTACACTTCCCACTGGTTTCAATATGTGATACATTGATGATACATTTGTAATCTGGACAGGCACTATGGACCAACTCAATCTGTTTTTTAAGGAGCTCAATCTCATTTTTCTCGAAATTAAATTCACAATGGCGACTTCCAAGGAATCACTTCAATTTTTGGACGCATCACTATCAACAATAACAGATTAGTAATGGACCTATATGTGAAGCCCAAGGATAGAAATAATCTCTTGGCCTTCGATAGTTTTCATCCAAGGCCAATGATGGATTCTCTTCTGTGGAGCCAATTATTGAGAGTTAAGCGTATAGTGTCCTTACCTGAAAAAGCTGAAGCAAGAGTTGATGAGACGGTTGCAAAATTCCAACAAAGGGGGTACCCCAGACAACTCTTTCATAAACACAAACATAGATTAGAGGGGTGTACACATATTGAACTACTGACAACTAACATAAAGAAGAAAGAGGATAGAATTCCATTTGTATCCACGTACTCTACCAATAGAGAAAGTATATCCAGGATACTCAAACAAAATTGGCATATTGTGATGCATACCACCAATGTCCCCCCCAGTGATGGCATATAGGTGAGGCCATAATCTTAATCTTTAATCTTAAAGTTTAAAAAAAAAGTGATGCTAAACAATGGCTGGGATCCAGAAAAGGAAATTTCCCTTTTATGAACTGCAGCCATTGTATTAGTATGATTAAGGGCGATACATTTTGCCACCCACATACAGGGCATACCTACAAAATCAAACACAGATATACATGTAGATCCTCTTTCGTCATCTATGTTATATTGTCCCTGTGGCCTGTGTTATATTGGGGAAACAAGAATGAATGTAGAATTCGGTTGAATGGGCACAAATCCTCTATACGTACGGGAAAGGTGGACCTGCCGATACCAAAGCATTTTCAAGAAGCAGGCCACAATACTAGACAATTTAGATTCAGGATTATTGACTATGACCCAGTTTTGAGATGAGGAGGGGACTGAGAAAGGTTACTAAAACAAAAATAATTAAAATGGATGTATTTATCGAACACACTGCAACCCTTTGGATTTAATGTCGACTTTAGTCTTAAACCAAACCATATATGTAAACACGTAAATATTGCAGGATCCTTGTCAGCTTTTATTCTTTCCCTTTTTTCCTTTTTCTTTTTTTCGTTCCTTCTCTCCCCGCAACTTCCAAACCCCCCTCTTTCTCTTTTCTCTTCTGGTCTTTTTTCTCCCCCTTTTTCTCTCTGTCTGCTTAATCTTCCTTTCCCTTCCTTTTTTCACCTTATTTCTTTTAGTCCTGTTCCTGGATATTATTTAGACAATACTATCAGTGCAAGGTCTCTTTGTTTTTAATATTTTAATTGATAACATATTTATACACTTTTCTCACTTTATTCACAGGCACTACCTGCGTTAGCATCCACAATTATAGAGAGATTTTTCCACACATAATGGCCCTCATTTACTAAGAGTGGAGTGTAAGTTTCTTTGTTGGTTTTAATTCTCTACAATTTATTTTCCATGGTATTTACTAAGGTTTCCCTACATTTTCCACTTTCCCTACACTTTGCTTTCTTTACACATACTGGCCCTCATTTACTAAGAAAATCGGGTTGTAAGTCTGTAAGCTTTCTTACCCGACTGCTTTTTTCCCCTGGTATTTATTATTATGTCGCATCCTGCTTGTCGCACGTGGGTTTTGTAGGTTTTGGTTTCCAACTCCTCTGAGCTTTCGGGAAAAAATCCCCAACAATTCAACAAATTCGGGTTGGAAACCTTAATAAATACGTGGGAAAGCTCAGAAATGTCGGGTAACACCCCTTTTTCGGGTTTGGGAGAATCCACATCGGGTCTGTAGGGAAAAAATGTCGCATAGTGTCGCAGACTGGCGCATGATGTCTGCGACATGGCGCAGACAAAGATGCGACAAAAAAACCCGACAAAAGAGGTCGGGTTTAGAATAGGAAATGAGGGCCACTCTGATCTGTCTGGTTTTCCTCAGCTGAAATCCACCACATTTTATGTGGAAACCTTAGTAAATATGTTGGGTTTTTGTGAAAATGTCGTGAAAACGGCCCTTTTCGGAGACCACGCCCCCTTTTGGGGTTTTCTTAGCAAAATTGAGAGTTAGTCAGGGTTTTTTCAATTCTGGCGCAAATTCTGGTGCAGGCAGAATTTCTGGTGCAATGCAACAGAATCTGGCGCACAACCCGACAAAACATGTCGGATGTGCAATAATAAATGAGGGCCAATATGTTGGGTTCGTCCTTTACTTTTATAGCTCCTCTGCTACTCTAAATATTGTCATCCAACATGTAAGTTATAATTTGAATACAGTTGTACAGCCTATTATCCCCTACAATGCGCTGCAAGATCGGCGCAGGAGCAGTGGATGGGAGTACACTGTGACCCAGAGCTGCGAGCGCTGATTCTAGCACATGTGCAGCACGGACCTAAGTAAGTTGTATGGGTGGAAGTTGAGCGCAAGACAGGAAATAGAGGTGCGACACTGTATAACGCAGCCACACTAGGTTTGTTTGCAAACGGACAAACCTGCAAGTTTGTGCAGTGCTACATTGTGCTAATGTATGATCGGAATATGTAAGTACTATGAGGATGCTAAATGGAGGTCCCTTTTTATCCTCTACTTTAGATTCGTCTGCAATATGCATTTCATGCACTTTAATATGTTTGACAGCTTATGATCATGTGATGTTTACATATACCACCTATCAGAAAATGGAGGTTAGATTACTTAATCACATGTTTTTTGACCAATTGTGATGCACTTTTTATTTAATTTAACTCTATTGTATTACCTGTTCTGCTTGACGTTGCACATGTATACACTTTGGTGTGGAATAAAGCTTAAAGCCTTTCTTTGAATTCCGGATCTCTGGCGTCTGTTTTGCTGTGACCATTCATGTCTTGGGATTGTTATAAACCATAGCAACAAATTGCAGAGTTGTCCATAGTTTATAGTGGAGGCCAATGACAGCAAAGTGCTTATAAAGTTTTTACTACGTGAATATAAATTGACAGTCATAGCATCATGGAAACCCTGTGTTGTCAGTATAATCACCGGCACACACCATTGTCAGGCTGTAATTATTTTTTCATCGTATTATTATTTTTAATGAGGCTATACTGACAAGAGGCTTCATTACACCCGAGGAAAACATTTCACTCTTTTGTTTTTGTGTTGTTCCCAGAAGTAAGACATATGAAATACCTTTCAAGTGAATTGGGGTTCCAGGTGGACAGGTGCACTTTGCTTCTTCTCTCCTCTAATTAATCTGTTGTCTGCAAATTTCCTTATTATTGGATGATTCAGCCGAGCATTTTCACACCTCAGTAATATTATGAACAAATAAAACTTTAACTCCTTTTGTATAGATGTGTTAATAGCTGCCTACTCTCTAGCTCTGCTAGCTGTGTCTACAGTAGCGGTGCATTGGTCTCCATTTCCCAGCAATTCTTGCTTTGCAAACTGAACAAAAATAACAGTACCTGGTAACTTTATAAACTTAAAATTATAATGAAGGCTCTGGTCTATCTCATATAATCCTAATGGCATATAAGCATGTGATCACTGATTTCAAATCATGTTTTACACTCTACAGGCATAGAGTTCAATAAGCATAACTTGATAGTAGAAAAAGGGTACCTTCTCACTGAACAACAGTCATGTAGACAAGTTAGAAGTAAGGAGAACTCTGTGGGTCGAGGGTCTCTAACCTCAGGCCTACCAACAGTCTAGGATTTAGATTTTTCATGATCTGTTCCAATGGAGTAATTTAAAAATCCTGGAAGGTACTGGGTTCTTTTCTGAGCGTGGCACGAGCGCAGGTAAGTCCAGCCCATGCCTTTATCTAGTGTTTATTAGTCAAACAGAGTAGGTGTTTGCAAGCTGCCAGGGGGTGGTGGTGATGAAAAGGACATATATTAGATTTACCTGGGCTTTTAAAAAGAACCAGAGTCCCAATCCTCAAATAACTCCACCAAAAATGGGTGTACAATGAATATTTGATAAGAATTAGATTTAATAATACATTTAAAAACTGAGTCACATATAGACAATCAAAAGGCTCATGTGATATACAATTACCCAATGTCAGGCCCAAGGCTTGATAATGGAATCATACATGGGTATCATAATTGTATTTGTTTATAATGTATAATCTAAGACATGGCTAAGGGTTCATTTGTGCTGTGTATTTGTTATTTTGTATTCCCATTTTATTGGGGGGTCTGTCTATCTGTGTTATACCTCCTTTGAAGTCAGGCACTCTGGCCATCATAAAACAAACTAAGATAAGGGACCAGGAAAAAGGGATGGCAGTTTCCCACCCACCTTGTGGGATTAGATGAATTCCCTTTTCCCTCCTAAAAAGGCACTATAAAACTGAGCTGCTGGACAAACCTGAGCTGACAAGACATCCTAAGATACAGCTGGACTCTCACTCACAAGGACTGCTATACCATTATGCTGTAAGGACTTTTCTTTTTGTTTTCTTAACTGGTCTTGCCGAACTCTTTTATATATTTTTGTACATCTATGTTATTTGTTTATTTTATACGTAGCACTGTGATACCTTTTTTCAGATTAAATGTTTAATTAGTCAGCTTTGGTCTTTGATCTCTAAATATAGGAACTCACCTTTCTGAAGGAAGCTCTGG
Organism: Hyla sarda; assembly: GCF_029499605.1. Taxonomy (NCBI): domain Eukaryota; kingdom Metazoa; phylum Chordata; class Amphibia; order Anura; family Hylidae; genus Hyla; species Hyla sarda. The sequence continues at coordinate 386,096,837 of NC_079191.1, read as the reverse complement.
TGAAACATGTTTATCAAAGGGTTAATTTGGTGACTTGCTGGGACTAGTAGTGGGTACCCAGAAGTCTGGTAGCTTTAACCCTTGCACCATCACACTCTCTCTAGCATCTTGACTGGACCGATAGGGTGTGATCGTGACAACTGGTGGCAGCGTCGGGATATATTAAGAGATATTTAGTGCTTGCTGGTTTTTACCTTTAAAGAAATCTTAGCACTAAAGGAAATTGCATACATATTCTTCTGTGTAAATTACAAAGACAGAGATCAGTGCTGGTTTAAAAGACATACAAAAAGAGTGCAGGACAGTTCTGCCCTCCTCATCTCCTGTTTTACCTCCTCTGTCTGATCTCGGAAATATAGAGGCATATCGCAAGCAGTCCAAGCCTGCACTGGAGCTAATGTGCCAAGAAAAGGAGATCCCTATTGCGGGAAAGAACAAGGAACAACTTATAGCTGATCTTGTGGAGTTTGATGCCCGTGCAGCAGAGCTGAGTGACATGAGACAAAGTCCTAAAGCTGGAGCTGCCATCCAAGGACTGATATCTCCTGGGGAACGCAACAACATTACTCCCTATCAGGACAGTACTCCACATGAGGCCTTGGACTCTTATATGGGACTGCCTTACAACACCTTGTGAATGTGGATGCTAATATGAAACTCCAACTGCTTCTCCAGCAACAAACTGCAGTGAGAATAGAGGCTCAAGCCGCAGAGAGAGAGAGAGAGAGAGAGAGAGAGAGAGAGAGAGAGGTGGCAGAAAGAGAGGCCCAACGGAGGCATGAATTGGAGGTTCTGAGGCTGAGATGGGATGCTTTATCTGCACGCAGTGATGTGCAAGATCAAGGAGACCACAAACATTGCTTGGAACATTACCCCATGTTGGAGAAAGATGGTGATTTGAATGTGTTCCTGAGGGGATTTGAAAAGGTTTGCCGGCAGTTCCATCTACCTAAGGAACAGTGGGGACGGTATCTAACCGCACGGTTGAGAGGGAAAGCTCTGGTGTTTGCTTCTCTTCCCTCTGAAAGTGACCAGGACTCTGAGGCATTAAAATCTGCCCTGCTAAAAAAGTTTTAATCTGACTCCAGAGGCGTATCAGAAAAGGTTTCAGACTTTGCAACAAAGCGCCACAGAAAGCTGCACTTAACATGCAGGTCAGCTAAGGACTGCATTCAGGCAATGGACTGGGGGCCTACAAGTCACTACTTATGAGGCCCTGGAGAACTTTATGGTCCTGGATCACATGAATCTTTGAAGCCAGAGAGTGGATTGTGAACCGCAAGCCCAAGACAGTAGCGGAAGCAGCAGAACTAGGAGTTGACTTTCACAATAACTGGGCTCCAGCAGAAAAGGGTGGATCTGCACAAAATGGAGCAAGTACCTGGAGGGGAGCCACACAACCATAAAGTACCACCAGGCCAGCTGGGAAATTCTTGCCATCGTCACCAAAAGCAACAGGAGCCACATTGGGTCAGGGGGACACCCGCGGATGTTACACATGCAATAAAATTTGGCACCTGAATGCCACTTGCCCCAACAAGAAGAATTCTCCACCGGCAGCTGGAGGACACACAGCCGTTCTTCTGGTGTCTGGAGCAGTGGTGAAAAGGTGGAGGGGATAACCTACAGAGTGTAACTGTGGGTGACCGGGTGACAGTGGGTTTAAAAGATTCTGGAGCCTCATTTACCTTGGTGCGGCCTGAAGTGATGGATACAGAGGACATCTTCCCTGGAAGAACCATGGATTTAAAAAGAATTGGGGGCATGCAACTTGCTGTGCCTATGGCCCGTGTGTACCTGGATTGGGGTACAGGCAAAGGTTTGCGGGAGGTGGGGGTCTCTGAGGACATCCCTGTTAATGTTCTGCTGGTGATTGATCTGGGTGAGATGATCTGTCATTATGCTCTGGAGAACACTACCTGCACACCAGATGGGCTAGGAGAGAGCGCGGTTCGTTCTGAGGTACAGTGCGAGACTTTGGGAGACACTGTGAAATGTGATAACTGGGAGGGAATGCAGGGAATTGATAAATGTTTACCTGTGACTGAACCAGTGATGTTTTCCAAAAGTGAAATGGGATGTATTGTAAAATATGATGACAATGAATTACCAATGCCAAAACCTAGTAGGGATGGGATAGGGGGAGGTTTTGGTGTGCCCCTGGTGACATGTAAGGATGAGGGACCAGCAGTGAGTGATATGTCCCAATCTTGTGAGCCTTAGATGGCTGAGGGGGAGGAGGAGGGAAGGAGTGATGTGTCTGTGTATGACTGTTTCTGGGGGGGGGGGGGACACACTCCTGTACCTACCATGTGATGTATTTTCATGCTTCTTCTCTCCCTTGTCATCAGATAGACCAGTCTTGTTGCCTACTTGTGATTTAGGATAATGTTGTCTTATACATCTCTTATTATTGCTGTTTCTATTAGGTTTATTGCATAGATATTATTATGTGATCTGATATATTATGTGCCACTGCTCTATGTGAGCTCAATACTTCTGCTAGGACTAGTGCAATATATTTTACATGTTCACTTATATTGTTGTACTATGTAACCAGGGAGTTGTTGTACTATTTGCATATAGGGATTGCGGGTGTCCCTTGACGAGACTCTCCAGTTTTCTGGGGGTTCTCCTCCATGGCGTTGAGAGGCCATGTATTCACTGGCCCCCGCATTTTAATTGTTTTTAATTTTGTTACATACACATTCTTTGTTGATTCATGTGATTTAATAAAATTACGTATTGTATAATCCTTGTTGTGTGCCCGTATGTGCTCTTGCTTTTTCTTGCTTGGCGATGGGTCTGTGTATGATGCCTATAACATTGTTATGTCTAGGACTGAGGAGGAGGAAGGTAAACCTCAGGGAGGCATACCAATGGTGGCAGTGGTAACACATCAGCAGCGTTCCAGGGCTGCAGCTGTAAAAAGAAAGGAGGATGGTGATGAAAGAGGTAAGCTGTGTGACTTGAAAGCCAAAGCAGAGGAAGGTGGAGATGCTAGTTCACCTGAGGGAAATGTGCTCCCTTATGCCAAGAGATGGGGGGAGGGCAATGAGCATTTCTGAGAAGTTCTGCGCAATGACCCTTCCATTATAGGGCTGAGACAACTTGCTGAACACCCAGGTGCTGACACAGATGGGCATCGGGTATTTGGGAAAACAATATCTTGTACTGGGAGTCCCTTTCCAAAGGCATGCTAGGGCCCCTGGAGAGAGACAGGCAGTTAGTAGTTCCTAGGCAGTACAGGAAAGAGCTGCCGAGGTTAGCCCATGAGACCCCCCTGGCAGGACATTTGAGAGTGGCCAGGAAAAAGTCCAGGTTGGCACACAATTTCTACTGGCCAGGCATGGGTACTGATGTTGCAACCTACTGTTGATCCTGTCATGTCTGCCAGAGGGTGGGTAAGTCTGGAGATGTTACTCTTGTTCCCCTAGTGCCCCTACCAGTCATATCTGTACCTTTTGAACGAGTGGCAGTGGATATTTTGGGGCCTCTAGCTATACCCAGAAGCACAGGGAAACAATTTATTCTTACTGTGGTGGATTATGCAACCAGGTACCCTCAGGCTGTTGCCTTATCCTCCGTCCGAGCAGATAAGGTGGCAGATGCACTGATCAGTATATTCTGCAGGGTGGGGTTCCCCAGAGAAATGCTCACTGATCAGAGCACACAGTTCATGTCCAATCTCATGCAAAGTCTCTGTAAAATGTAAATGTACAGTACTTGGTAGCTTTTGTGGTGGAGTGTGTTCTGAAGTTCAGGGACAGGATGCAGGCATTGACTGGGCTGGTACATGACAACCTCATAGCAGCACAGTCCAGGCAGAAGTACTGGCATGATCGCAATGCAAGGGACTGGGTCTATGAAGTGGGACAGAAGGTAATGGTTCTGAACCCCATAAGGCCGAATAAGTTGCAGGCTGCCTGCGAGGGTCCCTTGCCAATTTTTCAGCACCTAGAACCCACCACATATATAGTTGCCCTTGATGAGAAAGGTCAGAGGCAGAGACAGTACCATATTAATATGCTAAAGGCATACTATGACCCTGAGGAGGTGGTACTCATTGTACGCAGTGCACCAGAGGAAGGGCTGGGTAGTGATCCCTTACTGACCTAATGGAGGAAGCTAAGAGCCAGGGATCTCTTCAAGATGTGAAGATCAATCTAAAGCTCTCAGAGGAAAGAAAGAGGCAGCTAAGTCAGGTACTAGACAGCTTCAGTGCCACCTTTACTGGGAAGCCAGGGTGAACTACCCTAGCCAACCACCATGTTGATACGAGGGACCAGCCACTGCTTAGACAGATAGCCTACCGGGTATCCCCAGAGGTAAAGGCCCATATACAGAAGGAGATTGAGGACATGTTAAAGCTAGGGGTAATTAAGAAGTCAAAAAGCCCTTGGGCCTCCCTAGTAGTTCTGGTGCCTGAAAAAGACAAATCCAATTGGTTCTATGTGGATTACTGAAGGTTAAATGCTGTGACTACCTTTGAAGCTTACCCCATGCCCAGAATAGATGAACTACTTGATCAGCTAGCAGGTTCCCAATACGTGATTATTATGGATTTAAGCCGAGGGTACTGGCAAATCCCCATGTCCCCAGAGGCCCAGGAGCGGTCAGCCTTTATCACTCCCTTTGGGTTGTATGAGTGCTGTGTCATGTCTTTTGGGATGAAAAATGCCCCAACCACTTTCCAACGACTGGTTGATCAGCTGCTAGAGGGGAACAGGGAATACGCCGTGGCATACTTAGATGATAATGCCATATTCAGCAAGACCTGGGAGGAGCACCTGATTCACCTGGGCAAGGTGGTAAAGCAAATAGCTGAGGCAGGGCTTACCATAAAACCAGAAAAGTGTCAAGTTGGCATGACAGAAGTGCAGTATCTGGGACATAGGGTAGGAGGAGGGTCCCTCCACTCTGAGCCCAGCAAGTTGGAGTTTATTATGGCCTTGACAATTTCTAAGACCAAAAAACAGGTCATGTCCTTTTTGGGGACCACAGGGTATTATCGTAGATTTGTCCCAGACTATAGTAAGATGTGAGCAAAAAACAGATTTGACAAAAAAGTATGTGTCCAAGCAAATTACCTGGACTGAGGATTGTGATAAGTCCTTCATTGCCCTAAAGACAGCATTGTCCAACTCTCCGGTACTCCAGGCCCCTGATTTCAGTAGGAGGTTTGTGGTACAAACAGATGCTTCCAATTTTGGGCTGGGGGCTGTTCTTAGCCAAGTAAACTTCAATGGAGAAGAACACCCCATACTCTACCTTAGTAGGAAGCTATTGCCTAGAGAAGGAATGTCTAGCTGTGGTCTGGGCTTTGCAAAAATTACAGCCATACCTGTATGGCAGGGATTTTACTCTAATAACTGATCACAACCCTCTACATTGGTTGGACAGAGTGTCAGGTAACAATGGCAAACTGCTTAGCTGGATGTCCAACACATCAAAATGCAGATGGATTGGATTATCGAGTCAGGGAGAAATAGATGGTTAATGGAGATAGATCTATAAGCCTCGAGAGGCAAGAGCTCTCTGTCTCCATTTTAAGGGGGAGGTGTCAGGCCCAAGGCCTGATTATGGAATCATACAGGTGTATTATAATTGTATTTGTGTATGATGTTTAATCTAAGACATGGTTGAGGGTTCATTCAGAATGTGTATTTGTTATTATGTATTCCAGTTTTATTGGGAGGTCTGTCTATGTGTTATACCTCCTTCGAAGTCAGGCACTCTGGCCATCATAAAACAAACTAAGACAAGGGACCAGGAATAAGGAATGCCCCCCCCCCCCCCCTCCTCGTGGGGTCAGATGAATTAAATTTTCTCTCATAAAAAGCCACTATAAAACTGAGATGCTGGACAAACCTTTGTCCAAGCCTGTGGCAAAAGCTGACAAGACATCCTAAGATGCAGCTGGACTCTCACTCACAATGACTGCTATACCATCATGCTGTAAGGACTTTTATTTTTGTTTCTGAACTTGTCTTGCCGAACTCTGTTATATATTTTTGTACCTCTATGTCATTTGTTTATTTTATACGTAGCATTGTGATACCTTTTATCAGATTAAATGTTTAATTAATCAGCTCTGGTCTTTGATCTCTAAATATAGTAGTGGATACCCAGAGGTCTTGTAGCTTTAACCCTTGCACCATCACACTCTCTCTAGCGTCTCTGCTGGACCGATAGGGTGTGATCGTGACACCCAATAATACAATAATGACCCAAGGAAAAATTCCTGTAATAATGCAAAATCCTATTATGGTGTAATAATCAGGAATGCTGAAAAAATATGTTGAATGATTCAAAGACAATTGAATTGCCAGTTCTGGATGGAATATAGCCTGAAATGCTCTATCACAGAGCAAAGATCACCAAATATAATGTAGAAAGTTGGTACTATGTACCTCTCACCAACTTCATGTGCAAATCTGGATTAGTAGCACGTTGTATCTCTCGTCACATACAAATCGCGATTGTTAGCTCAGCTAATGTTATCCAGTTCACTGCGTTAGCTCCCCACACAGTGTACAAGCGACCCCAATCAAGCCTCAGTATGAACCAAGTCTGGCTTTACCAATCTACCATAACTCTCGGCACAAAGCGTGGATGGTGAGTCTTAGCGCAATTGGTGTCTGACGTCACGGGTCAGCTGATAGATCCCCAGCTGGTGTAGTAAGGTGCTGGTCTAACAGAGCACTGGCAGTAGCGTTGAAGTTGCAGGATCGCAGAGCGCTGATATTAAAAGATCATTGATGTCTCAGAATACTTGTACAATATGCAGTACATTATACTGTGAACTTGCTCCAGTAGGTGCTGGCTTCAATAGGGATGGCAGTCCTATGCATAGGTATGAATCACAGTCCGGAACATAATTAACCTCTTCAGGACATAGGGCGTATGGATACGCCCTGCATGCCGAGTCCTTAAGGACCAAGGGCGTATCCATACGCCCGTGGGAATTCCGGCCCCCACCGCTAGCCGGTTGGGGACCGGAGCCGGATGCCTGCTGAAATCGTTCAGCAGGCATCCCGGCATATCGCCCAGGGGGGTCATTATGTCCCCCCATGTCGGCGATCGCCGCAGATCGCTGGACAATTCAGTCCAGCGATCTGCGGCGATTCCGGGTCAATCGGGTCTCCAGTGACCCGGTGACCCGGAATTACTGGCTGTTCGGGGCCGTCTCTGACGGCCCCGAACAGCCAGAGCCTGCAGGGGTGAGGTGGCACTGGTGCCACCTCACGATCGCCCTGATTCGTCGGCCGGATTACCGGCCGACCAATCAGGGCGCCTGCTGCGGGTGTCACTCCCGCACCCGCTCCGCCCCTCTTCCGGAGGACGTGAGCGGGTGCGGGACGTGCACCCCGGGTGCTGGGGACCCCGATCCCCGGCGCCCCTGTTGGGATCGGGGCCCCAGGAGCAGCTGCGGCGGCGGAGACGACGAGGGACTGACCTGTGCGGCGAGGATCGTTGGAGGTGAGTGACAGCCTCCTGCTGTTGCTTAGCAACAGATCCCAGCATGCAAAAAGGGCATGCTGGGAGCTGTAGTTATGCAACAGCAGGAGGCAGACCACCACAACTCCCAGCATTCCCTTATGGGCATGCTGGGACTTATGGTTTTGCAACAGCTGGAGGCACATTCTTTCTATGGAAAAGTGTACCTTCAGCTGTTGTATAACTACAACTCCCAGCTTGTACAAACAGCTAAAGTGCATGCTGGGAATTGTAGTGGTGCATCTGCTGGTTGCATAACTACAACTTCCAGCATGCCCGTTGGCTGTCGGTGACTGCTGAGAGTTGTAGTTTTGCAACAGCTGAAGGCACACTGGTTGTGAAACTCAGAGTTTTTTTTTACCTAACTCAGTGTTTCACGACCGGTGTGCCTCCAGCTGTTGCAAACTACAACTCTCAGCAGTCACCGTACACCATGCACCGTACATGCTGGGAGTTGTAGTTTTGCAACAGCTGGAGGCACACTGGTTGTGAAACACTGAGTTAGGTCACAAACTCAGTGATACATAACCAGTGTGCCTACAGCTGTTGCAAAACTGCAACTCTCAGCAGTCACCGACAGCCAACGGGCATGCTGGGAGTTGTAGTTATGCAACAGCTGGATGTCCCCCCCAATGTGAACGTACAGGGTACACTCACATGGGTGGAGGATTACAGTAAGTATCTGGCTGCAAATTTGAGCTGCCGCAAACTTTCTGCTGCAGCTCAAATTGCCAGCGAGAAACTACTGTGAACCCCCGCCCGTGTGACTGTACCCTAAAAACACTACACTACACTAACACAAAAAATAAAATAAAAAGTAAAAAACACTACATATACACATACCCCTACACAGCCCCCCTCCCCTCCCCAATAAAAATGAAAAACGTCTGGTACGCCACTGTTTCCAGAACGGAGCCTCCAGCTGTTGCAAAACAACTCCCAGTATTGTCGGACAGCCGTTGACTGTCCAGGCATGCTGGGAGTTTTGCAACAGCTGGAGGCACCCTGTTTGGGAATCACTGGCGTAGAATACCCCTATGTCCACCCCTATGCAATCCCTAATTTAGGCCTCAAATGCGCATGGTGCTCTCACTTTGGAGCCCTGTCGTATTTCAAGGCAACAGTTTAGGGCCACATATGGGGTATCGCCGTACTCGGGAGAAATTGTGTTACAAATTTTGGGGGGGTATTTTCTGCTTTTACCCTTTTTAAAAATGTAAAATTTTTGGGAAAACAAGCATTTTAGGTAAAAAAAAATTTTTTTTTTTTTACATATGCAAAAGTCGTGAAACACCTGTGGGGTATAAAGGTTCACTTAACCCCTTGTTACGTTCCCCGAGGGGTCTAGTTTCCAAAATGGTATGCCATGTGGGGGGTTTTTTGCTGTCCTGGCACCATAGGGGCTTCCTAAATGCGGCATGCCCCCAGAGAAAAATTTGCGTTCAAAAAGCCAAATGTGACTCCTTCTCTTCCGAGACCTGTAGTGCGCCAGCAGAGCACTTTTCACCCCCATATGGGGTGTTTTCTGAATCGGGAGAAATTGGGCTTCAAATTTTTAGGGGTATTTTCTGCTATTACCCTTTTTAAAAATAAAAAAATTTTGGGAAAACAAGCATTTTAGGTAAAAAATTATTTTTTTTTTTACATTTGCAAAAGTCGTGAAACACCTGTGGGGTATTAAGGTTCACTTTATCCCATGTTACATTCCCCGAGGGGTCTAGTTTCCAAAATGGTATGCCATGTGTTTTTTTTTTGCTGTTCTGGCACCATAAGGGCTTCCTAAAGGTAACATGCCCCCCAAAAACCATTTCAAAAAAACGTACTCTCCAAAATCCCCTTGTCGCTCCTTCCCTTCTGAGCCCTCTACTGCGCCCGCCGAACACTTTACATAGACATATGAGGTATGTGCTTACTCGAGAGAAATTGGGCTACAAATACAAGTAAAAATTTTGTCCTTTTACCCCTTGTAAAAATTCAAAAATTGGGTCTGCAAGAACATGTGAGTGTAAAAAATGAAGATTGTGAATTTTCTCCTTCACTTTGCTTCTATTCCTGTGAAACACCTAAAGGGTAAAAACGCTGACTGAATGTCATTTTGAATACTTTTGGGGGTGTAGTTTTTATAATGGGGTCATTTATGGGGTATTTCTAATATGAAGACCCTTCAAATCCACTTCAAACCTGAACTGGTCCCTGAAAAATACTGAGTTTGAAAATTTTGTGAAAAATCGGAAAATTGCTGCTGACCGTTGAAGCCCTCTGGTGCCTTCCAAAAGTAAAAACACATCAATTTTATGATGCAAACATAAAGTAGACATATTGTATATGTGAACCAAAAAAAAATTTATTCGTAATATCCATTTTCCTTACAAGCAGAGAGCTTCAAAGTTAGAAAAATGCAAAATTTTCAAATTTTTCATCAAATTTACGGATTTTTCACCAAGAAATGATGCAAGTATCGACAAAAATTTACCACTATGTTAAAGTAGAATATGTCATGAAAAAACAATCTCGGAATTAGAATGATAACTAAAAGCATTCCAGAGTTATTAATGTTTAAAGTGACAGTGGTCAGATGTGCAAAAAACGCTCCGGTCCTTAAGGCCAAAATGGGCTCCGTCCTGAAGGGGTTAAAAGACAAAAATCCAGTCCTTTGCAGCTTAGTACTCAGTAATAACAAAAATAAGAACAGAAGGCCAAACGTGTTTCGGGGTATGGACAAATGTGTTCTAACTCCTTCCTCAGTGGCTGACTGCATGCATGCATGCTGACAGACTCTGAGATTCAATGAACATCATGATACTTGACCAACAATGTGTGATGAATCAAGTCCCCCCCCCCTTTGTATCAGGATCTATTTTCCCGACCTTCATTCAGTTTTTTTTATTGTTTTAACTTGACGCCCCTGCACTTTAGTTCAGCGAAGCTTGTTTATGGTGGTATTCAAGTAGGCAGGGAAAGGGGTTCTGGGTGAGCTTAGGGTGTAGTTTTTTCCCACCTCCAAAATTATTCCCTATCCTACAGGGATCAGATAAAGAACAATTGCTCTGAAATGAATGGAGCATGATGAATGTGTAATCAGTGGGGGTTCATTTAATAGAAAAAAAACCACCTCTTAAGCATTAGGGTGCTTTCACACCACGTTTTCAGCCTACGGCTGCCGGATCTGGGTGGGGAGGGGAAAACTGTGTACTCCCGTACCCCAGCCAGACCAGTGATGTAATCCATTAACTTTAATGAGCAGACCTGAGTCACCATTTGTCCCGTAGGTCCGGTTTTCTGACCGGACCTTAAGCCTTAGTATACTACGGTCTTAGGTCCGGTCACAAAACCAGATACAGGGCAGAAATGAGCAAACCGGACAAACGGTGACTCTGGTCGGTTCATTAAAGTCAATGGATTTCAGCGCTGGTCCGGCTGGGGTACAGGAGTGCACGGTTTTCCCCTCCCCAGGCCGGATCCTGCCGTAGGCTGAAAAAGTGGTGTGAAAGCACCCTTACTGTAATTTAACTAAACTTTTGGCGTGTCATAGAGACATTTGCAAAGTTTGGATTGGTTGGGGGTTGGGGTGTTCAGACCCTCACCAATCACCAGAAATGCTTGACTGAATATATCCCTCCAGGAATCAATGCAGGAGATGGGCTCCATAGGTGTACTATAGAATCAGTCTACGGCAATGAACTAGGGAGAGATGTGCTGAGCTATGTACTTCTTTCGACTAATTTTGGCAATTGGTGCGTGTCTCCATGACATGGCAACATTTTTGTTAAATGACAGTAACAATTTAGTTTTTTTCTCTTACCTAATTTCATCATTACTTATATATGTAGACCTTCTACCCTCTTATATGACACTATGCATGTGACTTGGCTAAATGGAATGAGGAGGAAAAACAACAAAAAAATACCTTACAAAGTCAAATTAGTCATGTATATAAGACTTTCCTCATCTAACTGACATCGAGTTACCATTAAATTAAATTACATTAGTTTCATCATGTATCAGTATAAACAAAAAGGAATTGTTTCATTAAACATAATATCTTCAGCAAAATAAATATTACAAATTTATAGCATCCTGCTGCTCTGGCTTCCAAACTGGAATGGGTCTTGGTGCTTTTTCTTTATAAACAGGCAGTCTTTCAATTAGACGGAAAACACATCTGGTTTTTTCAGCCGACTGTTATTGTAAGGTATCATTTCCCTGACTATAATTTAAAACAACTAAAATATATTCATCGGGGTAACACAGGGCACTATTTGAATACTTTAATTGAGAATTACATCATACATTCAAGAACATATTAAATAGTATTGTTGGACTGAATGTTTCCAAAAGAACGTTTACTGATTGCTATTTATTGTGGAAGTTTATTTTTTTTCAGGTTTCGCCTTTTCACCATGCCAGAAGTCCTCAGGGCACCTCGCGTAAAATGTGATTGTTTTCACTTTTGATGCATTAGGCAAATTATCCTGCAATGGGCTGTAATCTCATAGCCAATGTTTCAAAGGGTCTGGAACTCACAGGGGTGATTTCTTTCCCTCAGTGCTTAAAGGGAATGTGTGACCAAAAATGACTTTACCTTTTTAAACTAAACATTTTTCTCATTTTTCTTTTATCCCATTTTTTTCCCCCAATGTTCTATGCTGTTTCACATAGATCACTTGTCAGCAGTCCACTCATCATCGCAGGGCAGATTTCGGCTTTGTAGAGATTTTTTTTTTTTTTTTTTTTAAAGACTAGGTTTTCAGTATTAAAATAAGGGAATGTTCATACAGTGTTTTTTTCTGGCATATTTCTTCAGGCATAAAATTATCCGAGCGCATTGCAAAACTTCCTTTGTAATTTCTCACAACCACTTTTTCTTACTTAGTGAGTGTATTTTTAATTCCAGTCAGTACTTTTGGCTTATGTTACTTTTCATCTAATGCTTTACATTTTAGAGGCTTTCTTTAAAAGAAATTATGCATGCACATGACCCCTCAGTCAATTAGCCACACCCACATCATTAGAAAAGTAGGAACTCATATTTCTTCTGCACTTTTAACAGTATTTTTTGGGGGGAAAATCAATATTTAAATTGATAGAGTTAAAAACAGATAACATAAAGAAAGAAAGAAAGATAGATAGATGGGACAGACAGATAAATCTGAAGCACAGCGCGGACATAATAGGTGTCATCGCACAGAGACCAGACTGTATGCGCAAGCGCATAACAGAAAATGGAACAAGTGAGGGCAGTAAGAAGGGGTAGAGCTATATTATGGCAAAAGCATGCCCTAAAATGGTGTTAAACCTGCAAGGAAGGTACTCCATTAAGTGCATAATGGGCATGTAGTGATGGGGCATGAATTAATAAATGAAAAAAGCAGGGGCAAGGAAGCAAGTGTGTAGTGTGTATCTGTGACCCCTTTTGCTTCCTTGCCCCTGCTTTTATTTTCATTTATTAATTTATGCCCCATCACTACATGCCCATTATGCACTTAATGGAGTACCTTCCTTGCTGGTTTAACACCATTTTAGGGCATGCTTTTGCCATAATATAGCTCTGCCGTTTCTTACTGCCCTCACTTGTTCCATTTTCTGTTATGCGCCTGCACATACAGTCTGGTCTCTGTGCGATGAAACCTATTATGTCCACTCTGCGCTTCAGATTTCTGTGCGCATGCGCCGACATCCATTAGGTTTGCGCTACACCCGGTATTCCTGGGCGCATGCGCTGACGTGTGTTTCCGGCTGGCCCTCGTGTCCTTTGTTTACATCCGGGAACGCCGGCTTGCGCGCGTCTAATCATGACGGCGCTGCCGACGTGAACTTCCTTTACATGCCGAGTCTGCCATGAAACCCCTCCTCTGTAAGTTTATGACTTTTAATCTCTTTTTATATATCACAAATCATGTCAGACTTTCTATCTGTATATTATGTATTTCTGATATGTATTATTAACACACCATGCAGCACTTTAGATCTTGTTTGGATCATGCACTGTATTGATGCACTTTGTTTGTCATTGTAATTATGTAAATTTGTGATGTAAGCAATGATGTCACCTATCCACCATATTTATACCTCTTGTATTGCATTTTGTAAATTGCTTGAAAAAGGCTGCATGCCTGCAGCTGAAATGTTGCCTATTGCACCATGATGGAATAAATCACTTCTGCAAGTTTTTTTCACCTATCTACTGGAGTGCTGCAGTATTCTTTGCATTGTAGATACATAAATAGATAGATATTGTAGATAGATAGATAGATACATAGATAGATAGATATTGTAGATAGATAGATAGATACATAGATAGATATATTTTGTAGATAGAAAGATAGATATTGTAGATAGATAGATACTGTAGATAGAATCCCAGGAGAGCAGCACTTCCCAAAGTAGAAGAATCCAACAGCAAGTTGGGACAGACAAATATAGGTGACAGGTCCACCATTAGATGACCACAGAATAGCGTCCGTTTGATGCACTTTGCAACAGTGTGCTGCGGGTGGTTAGATCCATATTCTTCACAGTTACTGCTTAATAAGTTTATATTTTTTTATGTTACTATATATAAATATAGAAAGATATATATATATATATATATATATATATATATAAATATATAATATATGCATATATATTTTTTTAACTAATACTTATTTACTAAATATTTCCAAAATATTATTCAATCATCCTATAAATGCCACATCTATAGAGAAAAACCTTCACGGTAATTTCACAATTTCAACTAAGATGCTAATATTTTACCTAGACACGGAAAGAAGTAATATAATACTAATTCCCTAAGCATGTTACTTTAGTTTAGATATTTTTACAATGGCCACCCAGTTATTTCATCACTTTTTTTTTTACTTGACTACATGTGTACAGACCGTGGCGACATGTAACTAGACAACTCACATTTTATCGGGATTTTATTACAACTGTTTAACATGCATCTTGATCTGAAAAAGTAATGGGTAGAATTCAGCACTCTACTTACACCATTCTCATATAACACAAATGAGTTGCCTGAAGATGGGTGTAATAGGAATTGTTCTGCTTATGCATGTAAAATATCACATTACCTTTCTGACAAATTCAGAGGAGATCCTGAGACAGGTCTTGTTTGTTCACTTCTTGCATCTGGACTTGGCTGCCATTGTCTTTGACTGCTAAATTTTACTCTCTACAATGAGATGTCATACTTTCCTGATGTCTTTGATGCTACACAGACTTCTTGGCATCAATTTCCTAATGTACTCTAGATTACTTAGCTAAAATCCAGAGTTTCAGTTTCTCTAAATTTACTACGCACAGTGAAGTAAAGTAAAAAAACAACTCACCACATCCTTCTGAGAATATTTTAGTTGTCAAGACCTCAGTTTCATCTTTTTGACCTTCCTGACACAAACTATATTTATTGTACAGTCAGGTGTACTAAGGATTTTTACGTGTTCCTTGAGCTTTGTCATGCTTTTTTTCCTAAAAAGTAAAAGTTTTAATTTTCCAAGTTCTATCTAAATATTTCCTTAAAAAATAAAAAAGATGAGGAGTTAAAGGGGTATACTGTTGCTAGAAATCTCATGTCCTGCCCCCTCCCATAGACATGAATGAAGGGGGAGTGATGTGGACATCACAAGGGGACGTGGTGTGACGTCACAACTACAGCCCCTCGAACTGCGTGTTCTGAACATAATGTTCAGAACGCCGGGTGTCTTCACGGAGATTGCAGGGGTCCCAGCGGTGGGCCAGGCCTCTTATCCTCTTTCCTATGGATAGGTGATAAGATGTCTAGCAACGAAGTACCCCTTTAAATGTATTCAAATTATATATTGTTGTGTATTTATTTATGACTTTTTTGCATCCCATGCAGATTTAGATGCAGATATAACCAGCTCCAAGGCTATTTTGTTGATGTGGCATCATCGGGTGAGACGCAGGAGGGACGAGGCAACACCATATTGTTCCAGCAAGGAACTTCTTCCGGACTCCTATGGAATGAAATGGTGTTGACTCTGTCCTTTCACTTCTACTTGAATGTATCATGGTGGATATGCTGAGAAGGAGCAAGGAGCCCATGATCAGACATCAGAGGTTAATGCGTAGTGGAGTGGCTGGCAATGAGGAGGAGATTCATAATGACAATGAAGTATTGCACAAGACGTGGGAACCAGATGAGGGGCAGGAGACATGTTCAGAGTAGGAGGGTAGTGGTAGAGAAGAAGAAGAGCGTATCAGAGGTAGGGCTAGAACGTCTGTCAAACTTACCAGACATAGGCCTGCTGGTCTGACCAGTTTAGGTGACAGCGATGCTCCTGCATCTGTATGCTCGAGAAAAAAACCTTCCAGAGGAGAGTCAGGTTTTGGTGTACTTGTCTGGTATTCTGCCATGTGGAAAATCTTTTCTTTACCAAAGGCTGAAAATGTGGCACTGTGCCATCTCTGCACACATTAGGTCAGCCGTCAGACCCCATCACCACATTAGAACATTGGCCAGAACTTGCCCAGTTTGCTGCTCTGTCTTGTCTACCACTGCTTGCTTTCTGCTGCCTCCTACATTTCCAACCAGTCCCCTACTGCCTTCTGTCCATGTTAAAAAGCCTAAAATTAATCTGTGAGTGCAATGTGGTTTTAACCCCTTCCCGACCCATGACATACATGTACGTCATGACCGGGAAGGTTTTCCCGACCTATGACGTACATGTATGTCATGCAGATACCGGACGCTACTCGCATCCCGCTGCGCCAGGTAAGATGGTGGCTATCACTGATAGCCAGCCATCTTGTCTCGGGACCTAGGGGGGTTTCGTCCCCCCTCACAGCAATCGCTCCTATCAGCTAGTCAAATCTAGTCAAATCTGACTAGCTGATGGCAGCCTTTCGCACAGAAAAATCCTGAGCAACGCGGTATGTGTGTCCCGATCACGGGGATCGGGACACACACACTGCTCTGCTAGGAGACCCCAGTGTCCCTTACCTGTCCCCCTTCCCATGTGGCATCAGGCATTGGTAGGACATCCTGGCTGATCCATGTCTGATTCATCTTCACAAAGGTCAGTCTCTCCACATTTTTCGTGGACAGACGAGTTCTCCTTGGGGTTACTATGGCCCCTGCTGCACTAAACAACCGCTCTGATGGCACACTACTGGCCGGGCAGGACAGCTTTTTCAGGGAAAACTCTGCTAGTTGAGGCTACAAATCAAGTTTGGCTTCACATAAGTCCAGTGGATCTTCAAGGTATGTTGGCAGGGTCATGTCAAGGTATGCCACCACCTGCTGGTTGAGGTCCTGCTCCAGGTCTACCTGCTGCTGATGAGTTGCTTCACTATGCGGGTGAAGAAAGCTACTCATCAGCGACTGTAGACTCAGGCTGCTGCTGATGAAGCTGGTTCTGCTCCTGCCACCCCTCCCCAGCAGCCATGGCAGTGGAAGGGGAGCACAGAGTTCCCCCCAAGTCAGACCTGCAAGGGGATGGACGATGGCGCAGAGAGGCATCGGCCAACTGACTACGTTGGATGTCTCTGTAGTAGGTTAGTTTGTCCTCACTCTCAGTGGGTGTAAAAAAGGCACCCATGCTGTACCGGTAGAGAGGGTCCAATAAGGTGGAGAGCCAGAAGTCATCCTGTTGCTGAATGGTGACAATTCGACTGTCACTACGCATGCAAGTGAGCATGCATTGTGCCATTTCTGCAAGTGACTCGGATGAACTCCCTTCCTCCATCTCCACTGCATACTGCCACGGTGTGTCTGGGTCCTCGGTCTCGCCTTCCTCATAACCCTATAGCTTCTCTGGCTGCTCCTGCTACTCCTCTCCTGTCAGATGACTAGAAAAACCGCCCATGTCGCAAAACCTAAACTGTGCTCCACTGTGCCCTCCTCCTCCTCCCCCAGTTCAGCCCCCACAGGGCTCATGTGGCCGTGAGATGTAGGTGCCATGTCTCCAATGCCCTGACCAGCCATCGTTTCCAACACGTGTTGTAGGAAATGAAGCAGTGGAATTACATTGTTTATCCTGTAATCCTGGCGACTGACTAATAAGGTAGTATCCTCAAAGAGCCTGAGCAAATGGCAGGTGTCACGTATGAGCTGCCACTGGTTGACATTGAAGTAACACAGGGGAATCTCCCTGTCCACTTGGATCATCAAGAAATCGGTGATGGCTTTTATCTGTTGTATAGTCGGTCCAATATATGGAGGGTGGAATTACAACGTGTGGAAACATCACAAATCATACTATGTTGGGGGATGCCGTTCTGACGTTGCAGCTCAAGGAGGGTGTGCTTTGCGGTGTACGAGTGGCTGAAGTGCATGCAAAGTTTCCTTCCCATTGATAGGATGTATTGCAGATGGGGGAACACTTCAGGAACCACTTGACAACCAGATTGAACATGTGCGCCATGCAGGGCATATGTCTCAGGCTTCCTTTCGCAGCGAGGACAAAAAGTTCTTCCCGTTGTCAGTCACCATGGTTCCCATTTCCAATTTTCATGGAGTAAGCCAAGATTTGATTTCTTTATGAATGACTTTTAGTAGTTTCTCCCCTGTGTTAGCCAAGGAAAATCATGTGAAGAACAGAGTTACACCGCCATGTCCTGCGCACATGGTATGCTGGAGGGGCACTGAGACTTGTCCGTTCAGTGGAGGCTGAGGACAAGGTGGAGGATGAGTAAGCAGAGTCGCACACTGTCACAGGACCAACGGCATGAGAGCATGGAGGTGGAAGCAGCGCGACATCTCCAAGTTGCTGTTGTGACTGTGCAGGAACCACATTCACCCAGTGGGCAGTAAAGGACACGTATTGTCCCTGACCATAGTTACAGCTCCACACTTCGGCGCTGCCATGCACTTTGGTACACACCGACAGGCTCAAGGACTGGCCCACCTTCTGTGCCACAAAATTGTGCAGGGCTGGTTCTGCCTTCTTCGCAAAGAAATTATGGCTTGGCATTCTCCACCTTGGCTCGGCACAAGCCATCAGTTCTCTAAAAGGTGCAGAGTACACCACTTAAAAAGGGAAGGACGGCAGCATGGCAATTTAGACAGGAGCACATTCAGTCCCTGTGCTGTTGGATGATTGGGTGCATACTGCTGTCTCTTGGACATGGCTTCGCTGATGGATTGCTGACGGAATGACTGACTCGAAGTAGGAGGACCAGGAGCATCTGGAGCGACAGAAGATGGGTATGACACACAGTTCCCTTCGGCTGAGGTGGTGGAGCTTTGGTTGACTGAAACAGGGAGTGGTGTACCACTGGGTGATGCAGAAGGCTGGACCACCACATCGGAGCCACAGTTCTCCCAGGCTGCTTTATGGTAAAGCATCATATGTTGCATGTGGCCGGATGCTTGTTGAAAAACTGCCACACCACCAAGTAGCTGATTTTCCCACCAACAGTCCGCTCTGATTTACTGCTACTGCTGCCGACTGAAGGAATCCCTCTTCCACTACCTCCCGGAAAGGTTGGCTGCCGCAAAGCAGGTGGTCTACCCTGGGCACGTTTGTCTCCAGACTTTCCACTTCTGCAACCATGCTGACTACCAACCATCCTACCACCTTGCTGGCTCAGCTTCTGCCTCACGGACAACCTGCAACCCTCTTCTCCTGATGAGGATGAAGCCCCTTCTGCACCATGCTCCCAAGTGCGTTCGACTTCATCATCATCGAGTTTTGTCTGCACATCACTGATGTCCTTCTCAGGTTCCTCAACAGTGTCTGCTTCAGAAGCCTGAACGCTCGCAACACCACCTCCCACGCCACTCTCCTCATTGCTACTTGCCCGCCTAGTGGAGGAATCAACGATTGTCTCCTCCACTTCTCAGCTAGGTAGTAGCTGCTGACTGTCTTCACTAAATAGTTGAGCTGAACCCACAGCATAAGATACTTCTGTGGGGGAGGGAACAGCATAGGACAGAGACAATGGGAGGACAGGGACAGGGAATGCCAACTGAGGGTTGAGTCTGAGGACTGTTGACTAGGGGTCAGATATAATTTGTGATGAAGTGGATGAATGTGTTAACCAATCTCGCTGCGACTCCTGCTGCCACCGAGTCTGCTGCAACCTCTGCCTGATGAATTTAGGCTTCTGCCACTTCTTTGCCTGACATACTTAGTGCGAATATGAGGGGAGAACAATACACTCCACTACGCTTAAAACAGTATTTGTCTACAACACCAGCAGGTGTGTACTTTTGCCTGGCCTTTCACAGTATTTAGGCCCTTAAGACTTTAACGGGAAAAAAAATTGTACACCACTAAGATGTACATATGTGGTGTGCACTTATAAGGGGAGGAAAATGCGCTCCACGATGCTTAAAACAGTATTTGTCTACAACACCAGCAGGTGTGTACTTTTGCCTGGCCTTTCACAGTATCTAGACCCTTAAGACTTTAACAGGAACAAAGTATTACACCACTTAGATGTAAGTATGTGGTATGCCCTTATGAGGGGAGGACAATGCGCCCCACTACGCTTAAAACAGTATTTGTCTACACCACCAGCAGGTGTGTACTTTTGTCTGGCTTTTTTTTTTATAGTATCTAGGCCCTTAAGACTTTAACAGGAACAAAATAGTACACCACTTAGATGTACGTATGTGGTATGCACTTTTGAGGGGAGGACAATGCGCTCCACTATGCTTAAAACAGTATTTGTCTACAACACCAGCAGTACTTACCAGTGCTGCAGCACACAGTCGCTGTGTACTGCACCCACAATTGCACTTTCTCAATCTCAATCCCTTCCCTATCAGTGCTTCTAGGCTGGATTTGGGCTTGAGGTGAATTGCTGCAGTAAGAAAGCTTTTCTGTGCAACACACTACTCTCTGTCCCTCTCTGCAATAGAACGCTGATGTGACTGGGAGGTGAATCGCTGCTGTAAAAATGCTTTTCTGTGCAACACACACTGCTCTCTCTCCCCCTCTCTCTCTCTCTGCAATAAAAGGCTGAAGTGACTGGCTGCAAGATGGCTGCATATTATATAGGGCTGTGACATTGCAGGGGTGGCTGGCTGCTGATAGGCTGCATGCTGCATAGGATTCAGGGTCATCCCGCCTACCCTTGTTCCCGCCTTCCCAGGATTCCTTGCCCCATGTCCTCACATGTGGATATGCCCTGGCGCCTGGACCTCACTAAATGGAGTTTAATTAAGCAATTTGCGCTATTGAAAAGCGGTGATATTCGCATTCGTTGCAAATCGAATTGTTCCTGAAATTCAATTTGTGTATACAAGTCGCATTCCTCTTATCACCTGTCCCCATCTCTGCTCGTTCAGACAGGGTCTGTTCCTCTGCTCTATCAGTCTCTGTTCTATTCAACTATTTTACTTCATTTTTATTTGCATATTTTTATATTTATTACAATAGAATCAATAGAATTATATCACACTCACCGATACTGCAAACTTCTTACTTTATTTTCGGTAACTCACATGAAGGAATAAGAGATAGACAGACATACAATGGCGGGGGTGTACAGACAGAAGGCGATCGTGATTTTGTGCCTGCTGGCACTTCCTCCGGCCTAGGTGTGTTGAGGCCAGAGGAAGTGCCGGCAGGCGTGAAATCACGATCGCCATTGTATGTCTATCTCTGATTCCTTCATGTGATTTACCGAAAATAAAGTAAGAAGTTTGCAGTACCGGTGAGTGCGATATCATTCCTTCTATTGATTGCATTTCATGAACTTGCCAGTTCGTATGTCAGCACCACACATTGCTGCAGGACGAGGATACCACATCAGTGGAGGTAAGTGTTGATATGTACCTGACTAGAACAGTGCCAGATTGCATCACACCTGTGCTGGATTTATATTTATTACATTTGCTCCATTCTTTTTTTATACTATACCTAAAATGAATAAAAATGTAATATTGCAGCCTTAAGCCGAAAAAAATAAATATCAGAGTATGCATTGCAGTGAAGTAATGAAAGTCGGTGATGTTGCAGAAGGAATGACCTCATGGAAAGATCTTTTTAAGTGTTTCATATAGTACTGAGATAAAACAAGCCACCCCCAGAGCAGTAAACAAAGCGGCCATTCTAAGTATCTCCGTACACACTGTAAATCTCACTTCAGATTAGTGCAATTATTTCTGGGCATACATTAATAATGTTGGAGGTGTCAGATTTGTCAAGTTCTCAGGCTGAATTACACCAAGAGTAGGTAGATCTTTAATGGCGCTTAGTCAAGCTGTATAATCCTAGGTTTCTTTTTTCTTTTTTTTTTCCCGGCAGAACTATGAGGCTAAGAGGGCTTTGTACGTTCCAGACAAATGTCTGCAGTAGAATCCAGAGATCAGTGACTAGTGATTAGGAGATAAGTCATTTGTTTGATTAGAACATCCTTGGAAGACAAAGAAAGAGTATTGAAGGATATCAAGCTCTGGTCTTATTTACAGGTCTACAGATGCATATATAAGCTATTACTGGTGACCTTTGACCCAAGCCACCCTCAGGTAAAAACTGTTCCTGCCCAGTCACCTCTTGTTAGCTTCAGCCAAATGATAGGCTATGGGGATATGTAAAAAGTGATGGCGTAATTATAAATCATGCCGACAATTTCTGAACGTAGGCCAAGCCTGGAGCTATTCAGATGCAAAAAGAAAATGTATTTAGGAAATAATGGGTTTTCAATATCATGTTGATGATAGCGTCGGCTATAACACATTTGCCTGCAGATTTAAGACTACAGAGATAACCTAACCCTTAGGATAAGATGTGCGGAGCATAGTTATGTGGAAGGTAAGCAGGAGAAATGTCTAATTGTGGCGAATACATGTATACCGGGAGTCTTGGTTTTGCATCGACACACTTGTTTTCAGGCAGGGCCTAGCCCCAGGACCAGGAGATGCCTCTAATTAAAATGATGTAGAAGGAAGGTGGGGGGGGGGGGGGGGGGCGCAGTGTTTGGAGACAACAGTTATTTCAACAGAATAAAATCTATGCACGCTTTATGTGTACTGATTCTACATTGGTTTTTACACTCCATTATCTGTTTTGCTTTATACAATTATTACTGGTATATGAATGTAAGCAAACCCAAAAATTTGTGAACAAACACTTAGCTGCCACTGCAATCTCCCGGTCCATTCAATGTGAACAGTGTCATATCCCAGTAGAAAGTGCATTCAAAGACGGTTGTGGTGCTCAACTATCCAAACAAGGTAAATGTAATATGAATGTTCCAGCACACTTTCCAAATGGCTGTAGGTATTTTAATAAAACTAGGTACACATGTTATGTATATGTCAACAAAAATATAGGATAGTTCAATTAACCCTAACACCTCCATTTGTGAAGGTGGTGGTTTTAGTCTAAAGTCCCATGCAAGTCTATGGGACTTCTAGCACCTAAGTTTACAAGCTCCGCTCTGCATCTCTCCAGCTTACAAGCCACACCCTCTCAGAGGCCACACCTTTCTACAGCATACACCCCTTCTATTTTCGGCCTATCCTTTTTTTGTTACTGCTTAAGGCTGAAAATATAATTTTCGCCCGATACACCCACATCAAAGGTCCTTCAACTTCAATCTCTTCCTCACAGCTCAGATCCACCTTACTTCACAAGCTCTGCACCTTCAAATGAATGTGTTGGTTTGGCTTTAAAGCCATGCCCCTTCTACAAGCAACACCCACAAAGCCCTGCCTCCTATTTTCAGCCTACAATCTCTTCATCGTAGCTCAGCCTCACCTAGGGACAGGATATGAGTACGGAATATAAGGACAAAATATAAGGAGCGGACATGAGGTTGAGATATGAGGTCGGAATATGAGCACGAGATATGAGGACGGGATATGAGGAAGGGATATGAGGAAGGGATATGAGGATGAAGTATAAGGTCATGATATGAGGATGGGATATGAGGTTGAGATATAAGGATTGGATCATAGGTCCGGATATGAGGATGGGATTAGAGGTCAGGATATAAAGATGGGATATGAGGACAAACATCCTTTAACACAAGTTTTAGGTAGAAAGACCAGGCAATGCCACTCTGCTAGTGTTGCTATAAAATGTACCCAATGCTACTTCATTTAATAGTTTTTGTTATGTTTTACTACTTTTAAAAAATGTAATCCTTGTTTAAAAAACTAAAATACTTTGAATTAAAATTCAGATTTCACAATGTGATTTTTTTTACCTTATGGCCTGCCTGAGGCAGACCGTACTAGAATATCTGCCATGACAGGCATAAAGGCCTTCAGAAAGTCAACAACTGATCAGCGCCCTGCGATTGTATTGCAGGAATGTCGGTAGGAGCTCTGACAGGTGCTGCACCTGTTAAATAACAGTCTAGATGACAAGATCACGATTTATTGTGGGATCAAGAGGATTAAACTTCCAAGATCTGACTAAACAGGGTAGTCATTGGTGGGTTTTGGCTGCAATACACAGCAAGGACCAGTCTGTGCAGTCCTAGCACCAATGGATTTCAGCAGCACCAGCTGCAGACAAAATCTTTGCCAGGAATATCGCTGGACGGAGGTTTCCACAGTGTGAATGGGCCCTTATGGCATATCCGTAGGATATGTCATTTATGTTTGATAAATGCAGCTCCTGGCACCCACATATATCTTCATTAGGGATGAGCAAATAGAATCTGACGAATCTGAATTGGTTACAAATTTCAGGGAAATTTGCTTCGCAACGAATGCGAATATCGCCATGATTCGATCGCAAGAATCACTTGATTAAACTCCATTTAGTGCAGTCCAGGCTCCAAGGCATCTAAGATGGCGGCTCCACATGTCAAGACAACGAATGGTGGGAAGGTGGGAACAAGGGTAGGCGTGATGACCCTGAATCAAATGCAGCATGCAGCCTATCAGCAGCTAGCCCCCCTGTGATGTCACAGCCCAATATAATCGGCAGCCATCTTTCGGCCACTCACACAGCGTTCTATTGCAGAGAGAGAAGGACAGAGAGCAGTTTGTGTTGCACAGAAAAGCATTTTTACAGCAGCGATTCCCCTTAAGCCCAAATCCAGCCTAGAAGCACTGATATGGATGGGAGAGAGATTGAGAGAGAAAGTGCAATTGTGGGTGTATTACAGCAGCGATTCACCTTAAGCCCAAATCCAGCCTAGAAGCACTGATAGGGAAGGGAAAGAAATGGAGAGAGAGTGCAATTTTGAGTGTAGTACACTGTGACAGTGTGCTATGGCGCTGGTGTGTACAACAACTGAAAAGCTATTAGTAGCCAGCCAGTTAGGGTGAACAGAGCACTAAAAGCCACAATCACCTGCTATTAGTGCCAATTACTGGTTGAGTAGCACAGCATATTGTCCTCTATTGAGTGTAACCTATGCGTATATAAGCGGTATACCATTTTGTTCCTGTTAAAGTTTTAAGGGCCTAGTTATTGTGAAAGGCCAGCCAAAAGTTCACACCTGCTGCTGTTATAAACAAATATTGTTTTAAGCGTAGTGGAGCGCATTGTACTCCCCTCATAAGTACATACCACATCTGTACATCTAAATAGTGCACCATTTTGTTCCTGTCAAAGTCTTAAGGTCATTATTACTGTGAAAGGCCAGCCAAAAGTACACACCTGCTAGTATTGTAGACAAATACTGTTTTTAGTGTACTGGTGCGCATTGTACTCCCCTCATAAGTGCATACCAAGTACATACATCTAAGTAGCGTACCATTTTGTTCCTGTTATTGACGTAAGGGCCTAGTTACTGTGAAACGCCAGGGAAAAGTACACACCTGCTGGTCTCCTCATGGTCTCCTGATGTGCTGGTACACACCTATGGTCTCCTCATGCTTCCGCCACCTCCAGACTGTGTCACTGTCCCGCCATGTGGTCTCCTCATGCTACAGTGACATTAAATAAAACTTTTTAGGTTTATGTATTATAAATCTTCAATTTAAATGTTTAAAAATATCTTTCATCTTTTCAATTGTGTGGCCCTATGGTCTCATCAGACTGTTGCCACCTCCAGGCTGGGTCATTCAGCCACTATATAGTCTCCTCATGCTTCCCATGCTGTGGATGCCTCTGATCTGCATGTCATACTGAATAACTGTATTATTTCATTTACCCAGCACACACCCTATGATGCTGTAGGCCAGAAATAGCCATTTTTAATAGAGATTCACCGTGAATAAATTCGGACCGAGCCAAATTCTGAATCAAATTTTTCAAAATTCGCTCATCTCTAATCTTTAGAATGAGGGCTCTCAGGCCCAGTTGGGCTAGCTTGCGGCAGCCTGGAGGTAACAGGAAAGTCGGTGGGTTGTTTTATGCAGTTTATGTAATTCCCATTGACATTTATGGTAGTTTCGTAAACGACATAGTACTGCAAGCTATGCTGTATACAAGAATCCTGAGCTTTAAGAGTAATGTAAACTAAGAATATTTACTATTCATGGAGTAATGTTGGGTGCAAAGTGCTACAATAATAATTTAAAGTATCAATGCAAACCGTACTTCGCTACCTGATAATAAAAGGTGACCTGAAGCTGCATTTCCTGAAATTAAAAAAATTGAGGTTAACTTACAATTACGTTGGTGCTACTGGCAGCAAATAAAGCAGAGAGTGATTCGGTTTCACACAGAACGTTCACACAAAGTGGCTGCATTGTTACTATGGGAGAAAGGTTAATGAAACATCAGCAAGTTCAAGTCGACAGCGAGCTCATGCTAATAGCAATGGAAGGTGCATTACAACTTCTAGTACTTAGAAATTCCTTTTCTTGCTTCTTATCTAGATAGAAATGTGTCCTTGACATCAGCCAGAATAATAGTGGCCATTTGTTTTGTCTGCCACAACTTCATGGTTCATTGCAAAAATTTACAAAATATTGCATGTGAAGTAATAGTAGATATTTTCAAAGAAAGTCATATTGACTGGCATAACATAGGCATGAATATACCAGAGAAGAGATCGGCCACAGCAGTGCACAGGATAAGCATCATATGCACAAACAAATATAGTTTGAATATAGTTGGAATAATAGTAGTCTATTGCTTGATGATCAATTACTTTATGACCTACTTTATGGAGTAAGTCAATAACACCTACTCTGATAATAACTATAAAATAGCAAGATAGATACTGTACATTGATCAGCCATAATGTTAAAACCATTGACAGGTGAAGTGAATAAAACAGATTATTTTATAAAACTGCACCTATATATTAGGCATCGAGTGAACAGTCAGTTCTTAAAGTTCTGCTGTGTTATGCATCACTGGCTTGCTGTTTGAAGACTTGATGGGCTGGGCACTCTGGGCCTATCAAGGCAGCTTGATCTAGATGGTATAGACATGCTGTACAGTTCAAAATTCTACAGTGGCCCACTGCAGCCTGGAGGACTGTGCCAAGTGACAGGCTGTCTGTATTAAGCTCTTGAGGAAGCCGCAGATAGCGGCGGAACGAGTGGAGCTGCTGTGGTCCCCTGTCCTGGTGAGGTATCCCTGGGTCACACATTTATATTTGTGATCAGTGATATTCATCTTTTTCCCTTGTTTCGTAGTATTGGGCTCTTGATTATTCTCAGTTTATTTTCTGATATATTTTCAATCTTTTTATTGCCCGTATGGATATAGGTTTCCACCTCCCTGTGTGTTGGGACACCCACCAGGGACCATTGTTGGTCTGGAAGGGGGCCTTAGGTGTTTTTGTAGGGCTACAGCCCTCCACCTGATTTATGTATGTGTTTTTAAGTGGTTTTAAATCTTGGTGTTGCTACCTTATGTATTAGTATTAATAAAGATGTGTATATTTTCTGTATGATTTCTGGTGTGCGTCTTCTGTAGTGGTTACTCCTTCCTCCTTTCAGTATAGTCTCTGCTTAACCACTGACTGCACCCGCCTATGATTGTGGTGCCCATCCTTAATTTTTTTAATTTTTTTTTTTTTTTTTTTTTTTGTATTAAGCTCTTCACCACTCTAGACATTGGCTTGCCAACTTCGAATACCATGTTTCCACGAAAATAAGACAGTGTCTAATCTTAATTTTTGCTCCCTAAGATACACTAGGTCTTATTTTCAGGGGATGTCTTATTTTTCTATGAAGAAGAATTCACATTTATTGTTGGAAAAAATAAAACTAAAGAAATTAATATAAGGGCTGTAAAGTACCTGGCTCCCACACACTGTCTGGAGACTGTAACGATCTCTCACAGCAGTTCCTGGACGACTTGTACAGCAGGAATGGTATTGCAGTTTCTAGTCACCAAGGGGAGCTCAACACAGCACACTCGTACAGGACAACAGGGACAGCATACGGCAGGTGGCGGGATAACGGTAGACTGTGTGCAGTTGTATATTTGTCGATAGAAGACAACGGGGATGGCGCCCTAAGCTAATAGTATACAGTGCCATGGAAAGTACAGAAAAGTAAGGACTCCTGTTGAACAGCTGATAGTCTAGTGCCTTTTGTGGCAGCTGTTGTGCATCACTGATAAAGTTGTATCTCCAAAACAGGTCTTATGTGGTGTTGCTTTATGTAGTGGTTAATACAGATGTAGCCAAAGCTGAACACATAGCAGTGGTGCAACATTGAGGGGTACAAATGTTATGTGAGCTGCGAAGGAGCCCACTACAGTACTTTCAGGGGCACCCTATGCTGATAGCATAGGTCCTGTCAAAGGTGGTAGTCCATGCTCCTGTATATTACCCTGAGTGACAAAGAATGCACACTATGCCCCACTGTACAGTTAACATTTGCAGTACAAGGCACAGGGCGTTTGTCCCAGTGAATGTGTGCAAAGTATACAGTACACTATGTACAGGAGCAGGGACTCCTGCCTTTGACTTATAGAACTTAAAGAATCCTCTACTAACCTTACTTGGATCCAGATACCACAGGACATCAAAGGTCTTGTGTAGTATGTGCCTTAATGGGTCAGAGCTGAATTGCTAGCACAACTTGGACCTACATCATGCTAAATATTACAAATTAGTTTTTATTGTTATGACTAATCTG
Source organism: Hyla sarda (assembly GCF_029499605.1). NCBI lineage: Eukaryota > Metazoa > Chordata > Amphibia > Anura > Hylidae > Hyla > Hyla sarda. Next base: position 386,068,408 of record NC_079191.1, on the reverse strand, counting down.
TATTTTGTTTAAAATGATTGTGAACCTATAAATGTGTGTCAGCAGTAGTAAGTGTGTACATATGTTTTATTGTTTGCTGACTGGCTCTTAACCTACCAATGTGTATCATGGCCTATTCTCACATTGCTGAATACCCAGTGTGTCTGATCTCCTCACTACCCTAAGCACTTATGTTTTAAAAGATTAATCTCCTGCTAACATGTGACATCTTGCCTATAATCCCCAGTTTGTTGAAGAGACAATAGAGATCTTCATGTCCATAGAGATCTTTAGGGGGGGGGGGGGGGGGGGGGGGATAAAGATTGCATGATAGCATAATGTGAACATTAAGTATACACAGGCTTATGTTAAGTTTTTTCTCCTAAATGCTAAAAAACCACTCACCCTGAAACAATGTGCCAAATTAGCATTCATCCAACCCAAGGGTGTGAAGAGCGCTAACACACAAACATATAAACACTGTGATAGATGTTTGCCACTTGCTGGGAGGTCACCATTATGAATCTTTTGAGGCAGGCCATTCTGTCAAATTTCAGGCAGTATCTATACAAACAGGCTTTTGCAACTCAAAGGGGGCTTTTTGATCCATATAATAAAGTCCTTAGACATGAAAGGATGCTGCATTCAATGACATGATTAATGTCGGAAATACCTGGCATGAGAATGAAGGGAAGTCTTCAGGAGATGACTGATGATGAAAAAAAGAGAATCACGGAAATGTCAAGAGGCAGCACTTTACTGTTAGACCAGAAGACCCGTCAATTAGGTTATTGAGGAGACTCAGGCAGGATGGAGAGGCAGATATTGTGAAGTGTAAACACAAATAGTACTATATACCATAATTTATTAGAAACTTTACTCCATTACAATGAATGGACCAGTGGAACAATCAGAATATCTTGCATTTTGTAACTGTGTAGGTCAATGGATAATTACATTAGTCTAGGATACTTAACCCCTTAAGGACCGGGGGTTTTTCCGTTTTTGCATTTTCATCTCCTTGCCTTTAAAAAATCATAACTCTTTCAATTTTGCACCTAAAAATCCATATGATGGCTTATTTTTTGCGCCACCAATTCTACTTTGTAATGTCTTCAGTCATTTTGCCCAAAAATCTACGGTGAAACGGGAAAAAAAATCATTGTGCGACAAAATTGAAAAAAAAACCCTGTTTTGTAACATTTGGGGGCTTCCGTTTCTACGTAGTACATTTTTTGGTAAAAATGACACCTGATATTTATTCTGTAGGTCTATACGATTAAAATGATACCCTACTTATATAGGTTTGATTTTGTCGGACTTCTGGAAAAAATCATAACTACATGCAGGAAAATTAATACGTTTAAAATTGTCATCTCCTGACCTCTATAACTTTTTTATTTTTCCGTGTATGGGGCGGTATGAGGGCTCATTTTTTGCGCCGTGATCTGAATGCCATTTTTGCATTGATAGGACTTATTGATCGCTTTTTATTCATTTTTTCATGAAATAAAAAGTGATCAAAAATGCACTATTTTGGACTTTGGAATTTTTTTGCGCGTACGCCATTGACCGAGCGGTTTAATTAATGATATATTTTTATAATTCGGACATTTCCGCACGTGGTGATACCATATATGTTTATTTTTATTTTTATTTACACTGTGTTTTTTTTATTGGAAAAGGGGGGTGATTCAAACTTTTAATAGGGGAGGAGTTAAATGATCTTTAGTCACTTTTTTTTTTCCACTTTTTTTTGCAGTACCGTATATACTCGAGTATAGGCCGAGTTTTTCAGCACGATTTTTCGTGCTGAAAACACCCCCCTCGGCTTATACTCGAGTGAACTCCCCCACCCGCAGTGGTCTTCAACCTGCGGACCTCCAGAGGTTTCAAAACTACAACTCCCAGCAAGCCAGGGCAGCCATCGGCTGTCCGGGCTTGCTGGGAGTTGTAGTTTTGAAACCTCCGGAGGTCCGCAGGTTGAAGACCACTGCGGCCTTCAACATCATCCAGCCCCCTCTCACCCCCTTTAGTTCTGAGTACTCACCTCCGCTCGGCGCTGGTCCGGTCCTGCAGGGCTGTCCGGTAAGGAGGTGGTCCGGTGAGGAGGTGGTCCGGGCTGCTATCTTCACCGGGGAGGCCTCTTCTAAGCGCTTCGGGCCCGGCCTCAGAATAGTCACGTTGCCTTGACAACGACGCAGATGCGTCGTTGTTAAGGCAACGGCTCTATTCCGGGCCGGAAGCTCGGAGAAGAGGCGCCCCCGGTGAAGATAGCAGCCCGGACCACCTCCTCACCGGACCACCTCCTTACCGGACAGCCCTGCAGGACCGGACCAGCGCCGAGCGGAGGTGAGTACTCAGAACTAAAGGGGGTGAGAGGGGGCTGGATGATGTTGAAGGCCGCAGTGGTCTTCAACCTGCGGACCTCCGGAGGTTTCAAAACTACAACTCCCAGCAAGCCCGGACAGCCGATGGCTGCCCGGGCTTGCTGGGAGTTGTAGTTTTGAAACCTCTGGAGGTCCGCATGTTGAAGGCCGCAGTGGTCTTCAAACTGCGGACCTCCGGAGGTTTCAAAACTACAACTCCCAGCAAGCCCGGACAGCCGATGGCTGCCCGGGCTTGCTGGGAGTTGTAGTTTTGAAACCTCTGGAGGTCCGCAGGTTGAAGACCACTGAGGGCGAATGATGAGAAGAGGATGATGAAGGGGGGGGGTGTGGGGATGATGAAGGGGGGTGGGGATGATGAAGGGGGGGGGGGTGTGGGATGATTACAAGGGGATGATGAAGGGGGGATGTGTGGGATGATAAGGGGATGTGTGGGATGATGACAAGGGGATGATGAAGGGGGGATGTGTGGGATGATAAGGGGATGTGTGGGATGATGACAAGGGGATGATGAAGGGGGGATGTGTGGGATGATGACAAGGGGATGATGAGGATGTTAATGACGGGTCTGGATGATGACGGGGGGGATGAGGTATTTCCCACCCTAGGCTTATACTCGAGTCAATAACTTTTCCTGGGATTTTGGGTTGAAATTAGGGGTCTCGGCTTATACTCGGGTCGGCTTATACTCGAGTATATACGGTATTATAGGTCCCTTAGGGACCTATAACACTGCACACACTGATCTCCTATGCTGATCACTGGTTTCTCATTAGAAACCAGTGATCAACGATTCTGCCGCATGACTGCTCATGCCTGGATCTCAGGCACTGAGCAGTCATTCGGCGATCAGACAGCGAGGAGGCAGGAAGGGGCCCTCCCGCTGTCCTGTCAGCTGTTCGGGATGCCGCGATTAGCCGCGGCTATCCCGAACAGCCCGACTGAGCTAGCCGGGAACTTTCACTTTCACTTTTAGCCGCGCGGCTCAGCTCTGAGCGCGCGGCTAAAGGGTTAATAGCGTGCGGCGCCGCGATCGGCGCTGTGCGCTATTAGAGGCGGGTCCCGGCTTCACTATGACGCCGGGCCCGCCGTGATATGACGCGGGGTTACTGTGTAACCCCGTGTTATATCAGAAGAGCAGGACCAAGGACGTACCGGTACGTCCTTGGTCCTTAAGGGGTTAAAGGGGTACTCCGGTGGTTAAGATTTTTGGCTATATTGCATCTTCTTTTAATGGTCATGTTTTTTGCAATTGACATGTATTAAATGTTTTTGTAGCATGTGTCTTTTTTTCTTTTTGGGCCAGGAAGTTCTGTAGTTCTGTGTTGGATCTCTGACTGTTGTCCACAGGTTAGGATTAGGCTGTGGACCAGATGTTATGTTTTTTTTTTCTCTGTTCTTTCAAAACTGCATGACAGAGATAGGCCACGCCCCCTCATCTCCCCCTCCAGGTGGTCACAGGTGTGCATGAGAGCAAGAAGCTCCTACACAGCGCCTCATCTCCCCTCCCCCTGCTTTGTCTTGTGAGGACGCAGGTCTGCACTGAAAGAAGACAGAGAAAATGTATGTGAAGGGATAACAAGGTGCACGGGCTGGGGATGTATAGACTGCAGGTGAATAAATCTCGGACTGGGGATGATTTCTATATGTGAAGGGGGTGGGGGGACTCCTGAATGACACATGCTGGGAGTTGTAGTCCCTGTTATGTTTGTATGCTAGTGTTTAAAAACCAGTCTGCCTCCAGCTGTATCAAAACTACAACTCCCAGCATGCCTGGACAGACTTTGGGCATGCTGGGAGTTGTAGTTTTGCAACAGCTGGAGGCACACTGGTTGGGAAACACTGTCCTAGCCTATTCAGCATACACATTATGTTGCACCAGTGTTTCCAAACCAGTGTGCCTCCAGCTGTTGTAAAACTACAACTCCCAGCATTCCCTGACAGCCTTTTAGCATGCTGGGAGTTGTAGTTTTGCAACAGCTGGAGCCACACTTATTCAGTAAACACTGGCGTAGCCTATTAAGTATATTACAAACAAAGTGCATTGTTTCCCAACCAGGGTGTCTTCAGCTGTATCAAAACTACAACTCCCAGCATGCCTGGACAGCTTTTGGCTGTCCGGGCATGCTGGTACTAGTAGTTTTGCAACACCTGGAGGCACCCTGGTTGGGAAATACTGGTGTAGGCCCTATAGAGGTGTGGTGAACTACAACCCCCAGGAGGCTACAGAGGCAGCATGCTGGTGTTATACCACAGACTGAAGACTCCTTAATGACACATGCTGGGAGTTGTAGTCCCTTTTGTGTGTGTATGCCAGTATATCCCAACCAAGGCTGATTATATTAATGTGCTTTGTATAAGGGGGCCGACCCAGGAAAATAGTAGGATGGGTAAGGGGCGGAACAAACAAACAAAAAAAAAAAGGAGCCGCCCCAAACTAGCAAGGCATGTGGCATGCTGGGATTTGTAGTTTTCAGCACAGCAAGAAACAGGAAATGGAAGAAAAGATAGGAAAACAAAATGGGGGATAAAAAGACAACAAAGAACGGAAATAGAGTAGCTTAAACAACAAGAATAGAAATGAAACAAAACAAATAGGGTAATTCAAAAACGAAAAAACACGTTGACCACTGGAGTACCCCTTTAAGCATCCATATTTATTGCCAATTGTGTGGTTTAAAGGGGAATTCCCGCCAAAGACATTTTATCCCCTATCACAAGGATAGGACGTCACGCCCCCTCCGTTCATGCTCATGCAAGGGGGGGGGGGGGGGTGGTGGTGCTGTGATGTCACTAGGGGGCGTGGTGTGACGACACTGGGACATCTGGGCATCACACACTTTTAAGCCAAAATATGTGCATTAAAAAAAAGGGGTAATTTTTTGGTGTAGGTAGGCCATACCTCCTTTTCCAAAGTCCACCCTCTTTGCTCTGTCCCCTTGACAATAAATGCAATAAGAAAATCCGGTGGCACTGCTACCTCACTAAGCTTCCCTGGAATCCACGCTTAGGTGCACAACGTACAGCTCTCTGCCCCGTGTATATTGCCCCAAATTAGTGGTGCTCAATCTGATAAGACTTGCAGCAATCTCTTGGTAAGAATGAATGATGGCACTCACCAAGTGGCATAGAACAAAGTCAGTTTATCTTGACAGGAACAAGATGCAATGGCTGACGGGCCGTTTCTCACTGCTTACAGGTTGTTACGGTCATGAAGGGTGGTGGATCCTCTGGGCCTGTGTGTATGATGATGTGAGTCATGCCAAGGAGCGGTGTCTAAGGTGCTGCTGGTGTTCACCAGAGCCCGCCGCAAAGCGGGATGGTCTTGCTGTGGCAGGCGGCACCCAGGTCGCTACCCCTGGCACGACTCATCCACACAGGTAGCTGGGATGAAGCGTGGTACAGATGGATAAGGACAAGACTTGGTCAGGATAGCTGAAGGTCAGGGCAGGCAGCACAGTAGCAGGGTCAGGACATGGAGCAAGGATCAGGTACACGGATAATCAGGAACACAGGAACACAATAGCTTTCTCTCAGGCACTATGGCAACAAAGATCCGGCCCAGGGCAGGGGGAAGTGCACACACTTATATGAAAGGAACAGGGGAAGACACTAATTAGGGCATACTTGCCCTTTAAAGCACAGAGCTCCGGCGCACGCCCTAGGAGGCGGGGGCACATGCACCAGTACTGAGAGCACGGAAGACCAGGGAGGTGATTGACAGGCTGGAACCCGCATGCGGGCATGTCCCGCACTGGAAATCCTAGCCCAGCAGGCAGCAAGGACACGGGAGAAGTGTGGTCACGGCTAGCGTGTTTGGCCGGAGCACTGATGTCACAGGTACTTAATCCTGACCTATGACATCACAGGTACAACCCTTCCCTTTTAAACATAACTTTATTTAAATCAAATCAAATAATCCAAAAACATCCCTATTAAAAACAATGTAGTAAAATATTATGTTAGGCCCAAGGCCTGATTATTAAAATCCTATATGTGTATTATAATTATAACTGTGTGTGATGGATCATCCAAGACATGAGTGAGAGGTCTTTCAGACTGTGTTTTGTGTATTGCATTTTAATGGGGGTCTAGCTGTTTGTTTACATCTCCTTTGAGGTCAGAGCCTCTTTTTGAAGCAGCAGGAAGTCATGCACTCTGGTCCCATCATATAATCAACCAGATAAGAGGGCCAGAGACAGAGATGCCCCCCTGGTGGGATCAGAGGGGAGGGGGGAATGGAGTTTCCCTCCAAAGAAAGAAGATATGATATTTAAACAATGCTAGACTAAAAGTTGGTTGTTAAAAAGCTGGGCCACAAGCTGACAAGACGATCCTAAGAACAGCTCTCTCATGGACTGCTATATCATCATGCTGTAAGAACTTCATCTTTTGTTTTCTGAACTTGCCTTGCTAAACTCTTTTATACATTTTTGTAACTGTATGTCATTTGTTTCTGTATTTTTATATAGTCAGCACTGTGATACCTTTTATCAGATTAAATGTTTAATTAATCAGCTCTGGTCTTTGATCTCTAAATATATGAGCTCACCTTTCTGAAGGAGGCTCTGGTAAAACACGTTTATCTAAGGGTTAATTTGGTGACTTGTTGGGACTTGTAGTGGATACCCAGAGGTCTGGCGGCTTTAACCCTTGCACCATCACCCTCTCTCTAGCGTCTTAGCTGGACCGATAGGGTGTGATCGTGACATATTACTAACACTAATTATTCATGGAAGGGTCAATGCACTTAATATATAAAGATGTAGTTATATTTTTTGGAGATTGGGATAGACATAAAGAACAAAGGAATACGTTTGGATATTACTAAAAAACAAATCCTCACTCATTAAATGCTATAAAATTTAAAAACAATTATTACCATTACTTTTTTACGGAAAAATATTTATATCACTTCGCTCATTCAGACCTAAAAGTCCCACAGCTTCTGTCTTTTGAATGTATTCCATCTCTTTTTGTAATAGTACTTTATGTCTATCCCATCCTCCTCATTGTGATTTCACTACAGATAATCCCAAAAATCGCAATTGCTCCTTGTTATTGTTGTGAATAGAGATGAGCGAACTTTTCAAAAATTCGATTCGGGCGATTCGCCGAATTTTCCCGAAAAGTTTGTTTCGATCCAAATTTATTCACGGCGAATCAATGTTAAAAAAGGCTATTTCTAGCCTACATACAGCCTCTATAAGGGTATAGAACACTTTGCTGTGTCCTAAAACGCATATGGAGTGTGCTGGGGTAGTGAAATAATACTGTTATTCAGAATAGCATGCAGATTACCGGCATCGCTCTTAGAATCACTGCCGCATAGCAGCACAATGACAGAGCCTGGTGGTGGCATCAGTGTCAGGAGACCATATAGTGACTGAATGACATAGCGTGGACATGTTGGCAGCAAGAGGAGACCATTTAGTGGCTGAATGGCACAGCGTGAAGTTGGCTGATGCACTAGTACACTACACACCAGGGCTTCACAATCCCCCCCCAAAAAAACAACACAATATATGAAATTTTTGACAAAGATTTCTCATTGGCAGCTAGCACCCGCTATCCAAAAATTAGAAATTTCCAGACCCAGACCCCACCTCTGCGGCATCAGTAACCCATATATTGCCTGTAGGACACAGCCTGGAGTTGGCTGATGCACCAGTACACACCAGGGCTTTACAATCCCCCCTCCAAAATCAACACAATGAGACATTTTTGTCAAAGATTTCTCATTGGTAGCACCCTCTATCCAAAAATTTTAAATTTCCAGAATCAGGCCCCACCCCTGTGGCATCAGTAACCCATATATTGCCTGCATGACACAGCCTGGAGTTGGCTGATGCAAGAGTACACACCAGGGCTTCACAATCCCCCCCCCAAAAAAAACAACACAATATATGAAATTTTTGCCAAAGATTTCTCATTGGTAGCACCCGCTATCCAAAAATTTGAAATTTCAAGACCCAGGCCCCACCTCTGCGGCATCAGGAACCCATATATTGCCTGAAGCACACAGCCTGGAGTTGGCTGATGCAAGAGTACACACCAGGGCTTAACAATCCCCCCCCAAAAGCCAACACAATATATGAAATTTTTGTGAAAGATTTCTCATTGGTAGCACCCGCTATCCAAAAATTAGAAATTTCCAGAACCAGGCCCCACCCCTGTGGCATCAGTAACCCATATATAGTCTGCATGACACAGCCTGGAGTTGGCTGATGCAAGAGTACACACCAGGGCTTCACAATCCCCCCCAAAAACCAACACAATATATGACATTTTTGTCAAAGATTTCTCATTGGTAGCACCCGCTATCCAAAAATTTTAAATTTCCAGAACCAGGCCCCACCCCTGTGGCATCAGTAACCCATATATTGCCTGCATGACACAGCCTGGAGTTGGCTGATGCAAGAGTACACACCAGGGCTTCACAATCCCCCTCAAAAAACCAACACAATATATGACATTTTTGCCAAAGATTTCTCATTGGTAGCACCCGCTATCCAAAAATTTGAAATTTCAAGACCCAGGCCCCACCTCTGCGGCATCAGGAACCCATATATTGCCTGAAGGTCACAGCCTGGAGTTGGCTGATGCACCAGTACACACCCGGGCTTCACAATCCCCTCCAAAAAACAACAACATTTTAGACATTTTTTAAAGAAATACCTTTGTGTAAGAACAAGCACATATCCAACAGTTCACAAGACTCTATAATGCAGGACGGTGGACCACCCAAAGACATTCTTCTCAAAAATAATAAACCACACAATGTTTGAATTTTTTTTTACAAAAACTAATTCAATATGTGTGTAAGCGCATCTGTCTCCAAAAGATCAGATCACCAAAGGACTTTTTTCGCCCAAAATGATGAAGCAGAGTTAATCCCTGTCCGTATTTTATTTTTTTAAATTTTCATTAAAAAATCACACGCAACAAGCGTTCTGTTGTGTAACGATTATCTAAAAGGAAAGCAGAAGGCACTCCATGTGCGGGATCAGCAGGTCAGGCCCATAGGGAAGGGAAACGATCTATCCCACGTCGCTTACCAGAGTTGGTTGTGTGCACACACACAACAATGGGAAGCGCCTGTAAATGCTTGTGTTCTCATCCGCAGCCCTCCTAAGTTGTGTAACGATTAGCATTCTGGAAAATTCAATTTTATTACTGATAAAATTATCAGTAAATAAAAAAAAAAACACTACCCAAGAGTGTTTAATTACCCCATACATTGCACCAGGAGCAGTCAAGAGTAGGCCTCAGCAGTACCCAAGAGGCTTTAATAACCCCCTACCTTTGCACGATCAATTGCAAGATCGAGCAATACCAGGTGTATTATGCCCTCTGATTTCCAGGGCCGCAAGCGCGCTCCACTGAACGGATTAGCGTGTCTCTATCTTTCATCGACCGGTGCTAACTCCCGGAAAGGTAAGCTGCCGCGAAGCAGGTGGTCTCCCCCGGGCACGTTTGGCTCCAGAATTTCCACTACTGCCACAACACGCTGACTGCCAACCGTGCTACTGCCTTGCTGACTCAAGGGCAACCTGCAACTCTCTTCTCCCGATGATGAACCCCCTTCTCCTGAGATCGAGCAATAACAGGGGTGTTATGCCCTCAGATGTCCGGGGCCGCAGGCGCGCTCCACTGAACGAATTAGGGTGTGTCCATCTTTTTTTGTAGCACCCGCAATCCAAAAATTTTACATTCCCAGACCCAGGCCCCACCTCTGCGGCATCAGGAACCCATTTATTGCCTGAAGGACAAAGCCTGGAGTTGGCTGATGCACCAGTACACACAGGGCTTCACAATCCGCCCCAAAATCAACAAAATTTTATAATTTTTTTTTTTAATTTACAACTTTGTGTAAGCACAAGCGCATATCCAATATTTCAGAAGACTCTATAAGGTAGGATGGTGGACCACCCAAAGACTTTCTTCTCAAAAATAATGAACCACACACACCCGGGCTTCACAATCCACCCCAAAAAAATGCAAATTTTTTTGAAATTGTCTGACAAAATACCTTTTTGTTAAAACAAGCGCATATACAGCAGTTCAGAAGACTCTATAATGCAGGACGGTGGACCACCCAAAGACATTCTTCTATAATATAATAAACCACACAATATGTTAAATTTTTTTAAATAATTGAAATTCCAAGACCGAGGCCCCACCTCTGCTGCATCAGTAACCCATATATTGCCTAACGGACACAGACTGGAGTTGACTGATGCACGAGGGTGCATCACCCGGGCTTCACAATCCACCCCAAAAAACGCAAAATTTTATCGAAATTGTCTGACAAAATACCTTTTTTTAAAAAAAAAAAAAACAAGCGCATATACAGCAGTTCAGAAGACTCTATAATGCAGGATGGTGGACCACCCAAAGACATTCTTGTATAATATAATAAACCACACAATATTTTCAATTTTTTTTTAAATAATTGAAATTCCAAGACCAAGGCCCCACCTCTGCTCCCGTCACCCGGGCTTCACAATCCACCGCAAAAAAACGCATTTTTTTTTCCAAATTGTCTGACAAAATACCTTTTTGTTAAAACAAGCCCATATACAGTGTTACGCCGAGCACTCCGGGTCCCCGCTCCTCCCCGGAGCGCTCACAGCATTCCCCTGTTCGCAGCGCCCCGGTCAGACCCGCTGACCGGGTGCGCTGCGATAATGCCCCTAGCAGGGATGCGATTCGCGATGCGGGACGCGCCCGCTCGCGGTGCGCATCCCGACCCGCTTACCAGACTCGCTCCCCATCTGTGCTGTCCCGACGCGCGTGGCCCGCTCCCTGGGGCGCGCGCGCGCCGGTTCTTTGCGATTTAAAGGGCCGGTGCGCCACTGATTGGCGCATGGTTTTTAATTAGTGTGTTCACCTCTGCACTTCCCTATATTACCTCACTTCCCCTGCACTTCCTTGTCGGATCTTGTTGCCATTGTGCCAGATAAAGCGTTCCTTGTGTATCCCTAGCCAGTGTTCCAGACCTCTTGCCGTTGCCCCTGACTACGTCTGACCCTGCTCTTGTCTAATCCCTTGTACCGCGCCTATCTCAGCAGTCAGAGAGGTTAAGCCGCTGCCGGTGAATACGACCTGGTTGCTACCGCTGCTGCAAGACCATCCCGCTTTGCGGCTGGCTCTGGTGAATACCAGTAGCAACTTAGAACCGGGCCACCGACGCGGTCCACGCCAATCCCTCTCTGACACAGAGGATCCACCTCCAGCCTGCCGAATCCTGACAGTAGATCCGGCCATGGATCCCGCTGAAGTCCCGCTGCCAGTTGTCGCTGACCTTACCACGGTGGTCGCCCAGCAGTCGCAACAGATAGAGCAACAAGGCCACCAGCTGTCTCAACTGACTGTGATGCTACAGCAGCTTCTACCACAGCTTCAGCAACCATCTCCTCCGCCAGCTTCTGCACCTCCTCCGCAGCGAGTGGCCGCATCCAGCCTCCGTTTATCATTGCCGGACAAGTTTGATGGGGACTCTAAATTTTGCCGTGGTTTTCTCTCGCAATGTTCCCTGCATTTGGAGATGATGTCGGACCAATTTCCAACTGAAAGGTCAAAGGTGGCTGTCGTGGTCAGTCTTCTGTCTGGGAAAGCCTTGTCATGGGCCACACCGCTCTGGGACCGCAATGATCCTGTCACTGCCTCGGTACACTCTTTCTTCGTGGAGATTCGAAGTGTCTTCGAGGAACCAGCCCAAGCCTCTTCTGCCGAGACTGCCCTGCTGAACCTGGTCCAGGGTAATTCTTCAGTAGGCGAGTACGCCATCCAATTCCGTACTCTCGCCTCCGAATTGTCCTGGAATAACGAGGCCCTCTGCGCGACCTTAAAAAAAGGCCTATCCAGTAACATCAAAGATGTGCTGGCCGCACGAGAAATCCCTGCTAACCTGCATGAACTTATTCATCTTGCCACCCACATTGACATGCGTTTTTCCGAAAGACGTCAGGAGCTCCGCCAGGATATGGACTTTGTTCGCACGAGGCGGTTTCTCTCCCCGGCTCCTCTATTCTCTGGTCCGCTGCAATCTGTTCCTGTGCCTTTCGCCGTGGAGGCTATGCAAGTAGACCAGTCTCGCCTGACACCTCAAGAGAGGACACGCCGCCGCAATGAGAACCTATGCCTGTACTGTGCCAGTACCGAACACTTCTTGAAGGATTGTCCTATCCGACCTCCACGTCAGGAAAGACGCACTCCGATTCCGCACAAAGGTGAGACAACTCTAGGTGTGAACTCTGCTTCTCCACGTCTTACTGTGCCTGTGCGGATTTCTTCTTCTAACTTCTCCTTCTCAGCTGTGGCCTTCTTGGATTCCGGATCTGCAGGAAATTTTATTTAGGCCTCTTCCGTTAACAGGTTCAACATCCCAGAGACCAGTCTCGCCAGACCCCTCTACATCGCCTCTGTTAATGGTGAAAGATTGGACTGTACTGTGCGTTACCACACAGAACGCCTCTTAATGTGCATTGGACCCCATCACGAAAAGATTTAATTTCTGGTACTTTCTAACTGTACATCTGAAATTCTTCTTGGACTACCTTGGCTGCAACGCCATTCCCCTACCCTTGACTGGACCACCGGGGAAATCAAGAACTGGGGTACTTCTTGCCACAAAAAATGCCTTATGTCTGCTCCCAGTCCTGCCAGTCAAAACCCTATGGCTCCTCCGATACCAGGTCTCCCCAAGGCCTATCTGGACTATGCTGATGTTTTTTGCAAAAAACAAGCAGAGACTTTGCCTCCTCACAGGCCTTATGACTGTCCTATTGATCTCCTCCCTGGTACTACTCCACCCCGGGGCAGAATCTATCCTCTGTCTGCTCCGGAAACACAAGCCATGACGGAGTACATCCAAGAAAATTTAAAAAGGGGATTTATCCGCAAGTCTTCCTCCCCTGCCGGAGCAGGGTTCTTCTTTGTCTCCAAAAAAGACGGTTCCTTACGACCATGCATTGATTACCGCGGTCTTAATAAAATCACTATAAAAAACCGCTATCCCCTGCCTCTTATCTCGGAACTCTTTGACCGCCTACGTGGCGCCAACATCTTTACCAAATTGGATTTAAGAGGTGCATATTATCTCATCCTCATCAGGGAAGCGGACGAGTGGAAGACCGCGTTTAACACCAGAGATGGACACTTTGAATATCTGGTTATGTCCTTTGGGCTTTGCAACGCCCCTGCCGTCTTCCAGGACTTTGTAAATGAAATTTTTCGTGATTTATTATATACCTGTGTTGTGGTCTACCTGGACGATATTTAGATTTTTTCTTCTAACCTAGAAGAACACCGCCGGCATGTCCGCATGGTTCTTCAGAGACTCCGGGACAATTAGTTATATGCCAAGATGGAGAAATGTCTCTTTGAATGCCAATCTCTTTCCTTCCTAGAATATTTAGTCTCTGGCAAGGGACTCCAAATGGACCCGGACAAACTATCAGCCGTGTTGGATAAGCCAGCCCCTCCGGACTTCCAGCTATCCAACGTTTCTTGGGGTTTGCCAATTACTACAGACAATTTATTCCACATTTTTCCACCATTGTGGCTCCAATTGTGGTCCTAACCAAGAAAAACGCCAACCCTAAGTCCTGGCCTCCTCAAGCGGAAGAGGCGTTCAAACGTCTCAAAACTGCCTTTTCTTCTGCTCCCGTACTCTCCAGACCTGATCCATCTAAACCCTTCTCACTGGAGGTAGACGCCTCCTCGGTCGGAGCTGGAGCTGTACTCCTACAGAAAAATTCTTCCTTTTCTAGGACCTTCTCTCCGGCGGAGAAAAACTACTCCATTGGTGATCGAGAACTACTGGCCATAAAACTGGCCCTCGAGGAATGGAGGCACCTGCCGGAGGGGTCCAAATACCCAGTTATAATATACACTGATCACAAGAATCTCTCTTATCTTCAGTCTGCCCAACGGCTGAACCCGCGCCAGGCTAGGTGGTCGTTGTTCTTTGCCCGTTTTAACTTTGAGATTCATTTTTGCCCCCCTCTGACAAGAACATTAGGGCTGACGCCCTCTCTCGTTCGTCGGATGCCCCTGAAATGGAAGCCTCCCTGCAACACATTATTCCTCCTGACTGTCTGATCTCTGCTTCCCCAGCTTCCATCAGACAAACTCCTCCTGGAAAGACCTTTGTCCCTCCACGCCAGCGCCTCAGGATTCTCAGGTGGGGACACTCCTCACATCTCGCCGGCCATGCTGGCGTCAAAAAATCCATCCAGCTCATCTCTCGTTTTTATTGGTGGCCTACCCTGGAAGCAGATGTTGCTGATTTTGTTCGGGCTTGTACAGCCTGTGCCCGGTACAAGACTCGTCGCCAGAAGCCTGCCGGTCTCCTTCATCCTCTGCCTGTTCCTGAGCTACCATGGCCTCAGATTGCTTTTGACTTTATTACAGACTTACCTTTATCCCATGGCAACACAGTTATTTGGGTGGTCGTTGATCGTTTCTCCAAGATGGCACATTTTATTCCTCTTCCAGGTCTTCCTTCTGCGCCACAGTTGGCGAAACAATTTTTGTACACATTTTTGTACACATTTTTCGCCTTCACGGGCTTCCTACGCATATCGTCTCGGATAGAGGCGTTCAATTTGTGTCGAAATTCTGGAGGGCCCTCTGTAATCAGCTTAAAATCAAATTGAACTTCTCGTCTTCCTATCATCCCCAATCCAATGGGCAAGTGGAGAGAGTTAATCAGGTTGTTGGTGACTATTTGCGACACTTTGTTTCCTCCCGCCAGGATGACTGGGCCGATCTCCTACCATGGGCCGAATTCTCGTACAATTTCAAAGTCTCTGAGTCCTCCGCTAAATCCCCATTCTTTGTGGTGTACGGCCGTCACCCTCTTCCCCCCCCTCCCCACTTCCACGCCTTCTGGTTTGCCCGCTGTTGATGAGGTGACTTGGGACTTCTCCCCCATCTGGAAAGAGACTCAAAAATCACTCATACAGGCCACATCCCGGATGAAGAAACATGCCGACAAAAAAAGAAGAACTCCTCCTGTCTTTTCTCCTGGAGACAAAGTGCGGCTCTCCGCCAAGTATATCTGCTTCCGTGTCCCCAGTTATAAACTGGGAGCACGTTGTCTTGGTCCTTTTAAAATCAAATGCCAAATCAACCCTGTCTCCTACAAACTCCTTCTTCCTCCTTCTCTCCGTATTCCCAATGCTTTTCATGTCTCTCTCCTTAAACCACTTATCCTTAACAGCTTCTCTCCTAAGGTTGTTGCTCCTACTCCTGTCTCTGGGTCCTCTGACATCTTCTCGGTTAAAGAAATTCTGGCATCCAAGACGGTCAGAGGTAAAAAAAAAATTCTTGTAGATTGGGAGAATTGCGGCCCGGAGGAGAGGTCATGGGAACCCAAGGACAACATCCTTGACAAGGACCTTATCTACAAATTTTCAGGTTCTAAAAAGAGGAGGAGACCCAAGGGGGGGGGGGGGGTACTGTTACGCCGAGCGCTCCGGATCCCCGCTCCTCCCCAGAGCGCTCACAGCGTTCTCCTGTTCGCAGTGCCCCGGTCAGACCCGCTGACCGGGTGCGCTGCGATAATGTCCCTAGCCGGGATGCGATTCGCGATGCGGGACGCATCCCGACCCGCTTACCAGACTTGCTCCCCGTCTGTGCTGTCCCGGCGTGCGATTTAAAGGGCCGATGCGCCACTGATTGGCGCATGGTTTTTAATTAGTGTGTTCACCTGTGCACTTCCCTATATTACCTCACTTCCCCTGCACTTCCTTGCCGGATCTTGTTGCCATTTTGCCAGTGAAAGCGTTCCTTGTGTATCCCTAGCCAGTGTTCCAGACCTCTTGCTGTTGCCTCTGACTACAATCCTTGCTGCCTGCCCTGACCTTCTGCTACGTCCGACCCTGCTCTTGTCTAATCCCTTGTACCGCGCCTATCTCAGCAGTCAGAGAGGTTGAGCCGTTGCCGGTGGGTACGACCTGGTTGCTACCGCCGCTGCAAGACCATCCCGCTTTGTGGCGGGCTCTGGTGAATACCAGTAGCAACTTAGAACCGGTCCACCGACACGGTCCACGCCAATCCCTCTCTGACACAGAGGATCCACCTCCAGCCTGCCGAATCCTGACATACAGCAGTTCAGAAGACTCTATAATGCAGGACGGTGGACCACCCAAAGACATTCTTCTATAATATAATAAACCACACAATATGTTCAAATTTTTTTTAATAATTAAAATTTCAAGACCAAGGCCCCACCTCTGCTGCATCAGTAACCCATATATTGCCTAACGGACACAGACTGGAGTTGACTGATTAACGAGTACACACTACACACCCGTCACCCAGGCTTCATAATCCACCCCAAAAAACGCAAAATTTTATCGAAATTGTCGGACAAAATACCTTTTTTTTTTTTTAAAAACAAGCACATATACAGCAGTTCAGAAGACTCTATAATGCAGGATGGTGGACCACCCAAAGACAATCTTCTCAAAAGTAATAAACCACACAATGTTGAAATTTGGTTAAAAAAACTTATTACATGTGTGTAAGTGCGTCTGTCTCCAAAAAATCAGATGGCAAAAGGATTCTATTCGCCAAAAATGATTAAGCAGAGTTCATCCCTCTCCATCAAATTTTTTTTTTCATAAAAAAATCACACGCAACAAGCATTCCGTTGTGTAACGGTTAGCATTCTGGAACATTTTATTTTATTACTGATAAAATTACCAGTAAATTTAACAATAACACTACCCAAGAGTGTTTAATTACCCCATACATTGCACCAGGAGCAGTCAGGAGTAGGCCTCAGCAGTACCCACGAGGCTTTAATAACCCCTTACCTTGCCCGATCAATTGCGAGATCGAGCAATAACAGGTGTGTTATGGCCTCAGATGTCCTGGGCCGCACTAGCGCTCCACTGAACGGATTAGCGTCTCTCTATCTTTCAAGGACAGATGCGTGTTGCACGCTGAAACCAGTTCGTGATAGGGATCTGTGATTGCAATTATTTAATCTTAAAACGAGGAATTACCAGTAAGTGAGAGTCATAAGCTGGCGTTTATTAAGTCCCTGCCCTTTGTACACACCGCCCGTCGCTATAAGCTATTGGATTAGTTAGTGAGTTGGTTAGTGTGGTCCTCGGATCGGCCCAGGCGGGGTAGGAGAAAGCCCTGGCAGAGCGCCGAGAATTTAACGATCATTGTTGAAATTTGCATTAAGCATGTATTTAGCTACTGCTAAACATCCAAAAATGTAAGGCCCAAGGCCAGAGGCACCAGGGAGGCAAGTAGTTCCTGAAAGACACAGAATGAGTCTGGAGCATGCATTTGCAGTATCCAAGAGGTTTTCATAACCCCTTTCATTTAAAGATCAATGTTTACATTTGCATTAAGCATGTATTTAGCTACTGCTAAACATCAAAAAATTATAGGCCCAAGGCCTGAGGCGCCAGGGAGGCAAGTAGTTTGTGAAAGACACAGAAAGAGTCTGGAGCAGTCATTCGCAGTACCCAAGAGGGTTTCATAACCCCTTACATTTAAAGATCAATGTTGACATTTTCATTAAGCATGTATTTAGCTACTGCTAAACTTCAAAAAATTATAGGCCCAAAGCCAGAAGCTTCAGTTTTCCCCATATTAGGAGCATAGTTGTCCCCCAGATTAGGCAGCATAGATGTCCCCCAGATTAGGACCATAGTTGTCCCCCAGAATAGGTAGCATAGATGTCACCCAGATTAGGAGCATACTTGTCCCCCAGATTAGGCAGCATAGATGTCCCCCAGATTAGGCAGCATAGTTGTCCCCCAATCAGCGTGGGCCGGACAGAGCCAATCAAAGGGCCGTATGTGTCAAGCGGGCCGTACAATCCCCAGGTCTGCCCCAGAGGGTTTCATAACTAACCACAATAGAGAAAATGTTGTTGTAGGAGCATGGTCAATCTACTAAAACCCATCTGTTATTAGTGGCTGGAAATCCTGGCTGATCCATCCCTGATTAATCTTGACAAACGTCAATCTCTCCACATTTTTAGTGGACAGACGAGTTCGCCTTGGGGTGACTATGGCCCCGGCCGGACTAAACACCCGCTCTGATGGCACACTACTGGCCGGGCAGGACAGCATTTCCAGGGCAAACTCCGCTAGTTGTGGCCATAAATCGAGTTTGGCTGCCCAGAAGTCCAGCGGATCTTCAACGGTTGTTGGCAGGGTTATGTCGAGGTAAGTCATCACCTGCTGGTTCAGGTCCTGCTCCATGTCCACCTGCTGCTGATGAGTAGCTACACTATGCGGCTGAAGGAAGCTACTCATCAGCTACTGTAGACTCAGGCTGCTGCTGATTGAGTCGGTACTGCTCCTGCCACCCCTCCCCTCCCCAGCAGCCGTGGCAGTGGAAGGTGAGCGCAGAGGGCCCCCGAGTCAGACCTGCCAGTGGATGCACCATGTGGCCGATAGGCATTGGCCAACCGACTACGTAGGAGCTCCCTGAAGTAGGTCAGTTTGTCCTCCCTCTCAGTGGGTGTAAAAAAGGCCCCCATTCTGGGCCGGTAGCGAGGGTCTAATAAGGTGGAGATACAGAAGTCATCGCGCTGACGAATTTTGACAATTCGGGGGTCACTACGCAAGCAACTCAGCATGCATCGTGCCATTTGTGACAGTGACTCACTGGGACTACCTGCCTCCATCTCCACTGCATACTGCCATGGTGTGTCTGGGTCCTCTGTCTCGCCTCCCTCGTAATAACCCTCCAGCTCCTCTGGCTGCTCCTGCTCCTCCCCTCCTGTTCAATGACCAGAAACACCGGCCATCTCATCCACCGTAAACTGTGCTCCGCTCTGCCCCTCATCATCCTCCTCCAGTTCATCCCCCACAGGACTCATGTAGCCTTGTGGTGTAGGCGCAACATCTCCATTGCCATG